>NW_010201131.1:174181-181865 GCF_000695765.1 Mesitornis unicolor
ACAAGTCATCTGGCCTGCTAAACCACACATAAAAGAAGACAGTCTATAGCTGTGGCTGATAACCTATAGCTACGTGCTGCACATGGTGATGACTGATGATCCTTCTTCCATAGCTGCACATGGTGATGACTGATGATCCTTCTTCCATACATAATTCTCCTTCATTTCTGCATACACTTCCAGAGCACAAAGAAAAACTAGAGATGTCCTAAGTAATTTCTTGGGATTTTTCACTTGTATTTTGCTGTGTGGCAGGTCACTTGTTTTCTGTATATTCCACTGACTGGCTCAAAATAGAACATGTTTTATTTTTTCTGCTGGAAAGAACAGGCACTGACAACTGTCCCTCTTAGGGAACCTGTGACTATTGTTCAGGGTTGCTGCTTGACCTTCACTTGACAGGCCTTGCAGTTGCAGTATGTTAGAGAAGGAAATGGAGCATTTACTTTTTTTTTTTCTTTCATATTGCTCCTCTCACTCTTGTGAAATTTGCTGCAGTCTTGCCAGGGTGAAGCTAGGAAGTGAGTGGTTAAATGCTTCATGCAAAAAGGAGGAAAATGCTAAATCTGGGGATCACTGCTGGTCATGGACATACCAATGACTCCCTGTGAACAATACATCAACAAACAAGCCAACATGTCTTCATCTTCTCTCTGCAGCAAAAAAATAACATCCCAGTAGCTGCATAATCACCCTGTCCGTAACCTTATTTTCTCCTTTCCCTAAGCCTTCTCTCTATCGTTGTGTGTCCCAATCCTTTGGAAGCCGCCCAATGCACGGATATGGCTATGTATAAGGAGCCAAGCACGTCTCTAATACAGTTCATAGAATAAATAAGGCAGGAAATGGCTTTCTTGAAATTTTTCAAGATATCTGACATTTCCCTGTGAGAAAACAGAAAAAATATTTATGACCAACCCAAACAAGCCAAGTTCTCAGCAATTACAGCATTCACCTGAAAAAAGGGTGCGCTTTTTCTCCCTTCGACCTCAGCAAGTTCCCTGGCCACAGTTATCATCTGCACAGACGGGGGATCTCTTATTCTTTTCCAACAAATTTTTACCAATTACATGAACAGTTATATAGATGCTGGTAAGTAAAGTGTCCTGCAGCTTTTAAAGATATGCTGTCTTCTCTGCAGTGAATTGGGAGTGCCTTGCCCTTCTTTTTTTTTGACATTAAAATTCCATTCCATTCCACTATGTCAACAAATCAAAAAGGCTGTGTGGTCTTACAGTTTTGCTTTTGAGAAATTCATATATTTTATTAAAAGTATTTTACAGGAACTCTGCTTCTGAAGTCTCGTAATGAATCTGAAATGAATCTTTAGCAGACGCATGTGCTGTTATCCCAGAGTACAATTCTGCCTTTAATAGCTTCATAAAGTAGTATTTGAGGACATAAATGAAACAACTATGATGCTTTTAGGTAATTACACCTGTAAGAAATACAATACAGCAACAAGATGCCAATGAAGAAGGGCTTTAGGCTGCCCTCAGTGTCTTGATCCACTTGCTACAAAGTGTAGCACACCTTGTAATGACATTCCAATTTGATCTCTGCAATTCAGGAGCAACCCAGACAGCAGCCTGGCTTCCCCTCCTGCCTGGGAAAAGCCAGACAAGGCTTTATTTTGTCCCTGAGCTTGTCAAGGGAGAGAATCAGCTATGCACTAGTGTAAGATGGCTCCAGTTTAAAGACCTATTGCATTCACCTTCTTCATTGCTGCACAGTAAACAACGATACAAACTTTGTAGGCTTCCGTGAGATTTCCCTTTCCAAAGACTCTTTGCCAAAGACTTTTACATCTTACAACATCTCCTGAGAAAATGCGTGCTAAGCCCAAGGCAGTGCCAGGTGCCCTGGCTTTCAGCCCACCATGGCCCATCTTTTCATGAACAATATGAACATAATTAAACACTGCATTGAATTCCGTTTGCTATGGCTGAGATGTTTGGTCTTGTTTTGAGTGGAGGTTGTTTGGTTTGTTGTTTGGTTTTTTTTTTAAATTCCTGCTGTAAATAGCCAAGAGAAAGGTGTAATTCATTGCTAAGTCTTGTACTAATTAGTTTTTCAGGAGTTCCCAGGGTAATTGTAAGCTGTAATATTTATAATTGATTTGACCAGATTAAAAATGGATGTCTGGTGCACCAGTTAGATAAGTAAGGAGCAAGCAGGGCTTTATCATTTAGAGAGAAAGGAAGACAACTTGTAAACAAAGGGAGAGCATGAAGAGCAAGAAACAGGCAGACTCCTGGCCAATACTGTCCCCTAATGTTCATTCAGGCTTGCAACAATTTAACTCTGGACAGCATTTTACTTCCATCTAGCAGAAGCTCTCTTAGTCTTCTCAGGAATGACTGTTTCCATTATCCTTATTGGTCAGAAGATGCCTGATGAATGCTGTAAGAGCAGAGGAGATGTTGGGTACACACCTTTCATTACACATGGTTGGGAAATTGAAAAGACTTGTATGAATATGAAGAACTGCATTTAATTGAATTACATCACGGCATTCGTGCAGCTTTGGTCCTTCTGTACAAAACAAGTTTGTATAAAGCACAATCAGGGATTTTTCTCCCATCTGAGGGGTAGAAGCTTGACATTACATGACATTCCTAGATTGCAGACATTTCAGGTCAAATCCAGGCGTGTTTCTAATGCTAACCAATAAAACTCACATGAGCTGGTCTTTAGACTTGCAGGATGGAAAAGCTGGTGAGAAGCCAAAGGCTATGGATTTGGTCTTATGAACAATCATTAATTTCTTCCTAATGGAGAACCAATCTATACATCAGTTCAGGGCTAACACTGCATCTTTAGCATTCTTATAGCTGTAGGCTTGTAAGCATTAATAAAACCCACTGACTTGCAGTACAAGTCAGCCACAAAATGGAGCTGTGACAGTTGTGGCAGACTCCAAAGATAACTAGTTTTACTTCTCTCACCCTTCAACAATTCTTAGGTTTTTCTTTAATACATTTACATTTAGCACATGAAAGAACCATCCTATGTGTACTTTACGAGAAATTTGTAAATGTGTATATACTACGTACTCATATGTACTATATATACTTGTATATACTATGCAGCTTTCTAAATTTCAGTCACACCAAACAAGTTAAGCAGGAAACAGTTAATTTGCCTAAATCTGCCACCCAGCATTGGCTTCTGAGGGAACTCTCTGGCAGCTTGAGACATCCTTCAAGGCAACTTGAGATCTGACTGCATACATCTGCACAGCACTATGTTCCTGAGACTCGGGGCGAGTTCCTGGACACCACAGCTCAAGCCCCTGAACACAAATTTTAAGCAAGTTGAAGACTTTTATAAGAAGACACATAATATATTCAGGCACTACTGGGAGACTGAGCCTAGGTTGGAGAGTCTTGTGAAAGTAGTCCTGATCTTGCCTTTTAGATCCACATTACACTAGAACTTGGTGTTTATTTAAGGGAACAATATCACATAGCATCAGCTCTGGACCAGCACACAGGCAGTCCAACTCATGTTTGCTGTTGAAATAAAATAGAGGTTCTTACCCAACAAGTACCTGTGGAACACCTCATTAGTATATTTTGCTACCTTCGAATAGAGGTTGCAGTTTTATTTATGCCAAACAGAAATTTATAGCCACTTCCAATGAAGAAACTAACAGTAAATGGTTTAATATCTCTTCCATTGTGATCTTGCTGCATTCATTAAAAAACGGGAGAGAAACACACGAAATGTAAGGTGGGTGACGCCAAATAGAAGGAATAGTATCCATCCGTCAGGCAGCACTGTCAGTGGATTTTACTCTGAGTTTAAGAATCAAAAGAAATGTTTCCAAACCAGATAACATTTTGGCTTTCCACACCTTAAATTCCCTGAGAAATATGAGCAGTCAAGTCCCCCTGTATGGGAAGGTATTTACTAAGACTACCAGAACTCATTAGGACACTGAATAATGTAAGAGTTGCTGAAAATATTTTGAAAGTGTTTGGGAGCTTTTCTCTCAGTGTCTCTACCTCAAGCAATTTCTTCAAAACAATAATCATGTTACTGATGATACTTAGCTGTCCAGCTAAGGAATACTTATAATTGCTTTTGGGTGCTTCCAGTAATTGAGACATTGGTACTGTAGGAGGGAAAGAAATGGGGAAAGATTTTGGCTTAGATGCTGGAAATTTGTACTGCTGAGGATAAATAATGTAAAGGCATGCAGGTTCTCCTGGGTTCTTGTTTCCCTTGGTGCCATTTCATATAATCCCACTGACTTCATCCAAGTTTGTAATTGGTTCTATATATTTAATTTCAAAAGTCCAAGCTCCGTATGTATATATCCCTTAGTTCTCTCTGAGCGACTTAAAGGATTTGGGGTTTTGAAAGCAAAATGTTTTAAGATGTCCAAGATACGTCTAGACTGTGTTTTAGTTACATACCTGTTTTATGTACAGGGTATTTATTGGGTCAGATGCATGCAAATATTTGCTTGCACATCAGAGGACAGATAGACATCTAACTACCTGACTGAACTAATAACTGCTGTAAATTACTAAATCCCAACCAATACAACAATTCTTAGAGGAGAATGCAACATCTTGGTTGCTAGCTTTTCTTTGTGAAAATCTATTTTTAGCTGATAACCACTCTGATGTTTCAGTGAATCTATCTATGGTAGATGTGTATATGTGCATGCGTATATGTAAATATGTCTATACAAGCACACAAAGTATCCTTACAGACAGATTAAAAAATAGATACATATATATGCCTACACTCAGACACCCACACACCTACACATCCACACAATTACATGGTTTGTTCTGTATTCAGAGCACAACTTTCATTACAAGACATAGGAGGTCTCAGGAGATGCTCCTACAGCTAGCTGAGAGATAATGATATGTGATCACTGAACCCTCATACTATTGCATTCAAGTGGAAGCAACCTCAGGAAAAACCTGGCTACTGACCATGGGCAAACCAGTTCTTTGATTCTGGTCTTCAGGTGAGTGTTGACTGTATGTGGCATTTCAAGACATGATTTAGTGAGCATGGTGGTGTTAGGTTGATGGTTAGACTTGATGATCTTAGAGGTCTCTTCCTACCTTAATGATTCTGAGACAAAGCAGCAGGTCACCTGAAGGGGGACTTAGACCATCTGGGTAGAACTTGAGATATATTAGGATGGTCAACAGGCAGGTAGAAATGGTTATCTAGAACATAAAGTGTTATTACCAGCTATTTGCAAGCTTAAATTAGAAGCTAAAAGCAAGATTGTGTGGCAAAAGTTAAGATCTTGGATTCTCAGAAGTGAAACATGGACATATTCCTATTCCACCAGAACTTGACTCATTCTTGTACCTTTTAAAGTAAGGAATGACTGTTTTAGAAACCCTTAGCATAGCTCTCTGTTCTTCACACTTCTTCAAATGGGTAAACAATGTCAGGGACTAAAAATATTGAGCTCTGGTATAAAAAATTACTCTGGTTCTGGAGCCTCCAGAAAGGGGAGAGGGTATGGCATCACGTGGGGCTTCAACAGCTGGTTTACTACTGGGTTCTGCTTCTAAGGAAAGCCTTCAGGCAAATCTCAGCTTAAGAGTCACAAAAACCAGTTTCTGTTTCTGTGTTTCATACTGAAAACAATTCATTTAAGGGAAACATGATGGCAAAGCACTGAAGCCAAGAGGTTCCAGCTGACAGACATCAGTCAACATGGCTCTCAAAGTAACTTCATCTCTACAAGGTCCTATGTTATCACAGATTTCTTGAAATTGATCCAGGAAAAATCTGCAAAACTGTAATCTCTCTAGAAGTTTTACATCTCATTTTATAGACGCTCCTCATAACAGATCTGAGAAACTTCCTGTAGTATAAAAAGTTCTGAGACCAATACATAACTTTTGCTCTCTTATCCTTTCCTGTGGAGAACAAGTGTGTTTAGTCGATATCATAATTTGGAAAGAGAGAGAGAGACTTTGTGTGTGTGTACCCATAAAAATAAAAGGCAGAGAATACAAGGTCAAAGAAATCTGTCTTGCCTTTAAAGTAAATTGAAGTGGGGTTTATAGCAGAAACATCTGATGAAGTATATGTGATCATAGATAACGGATAATAGATCCAGGTAAAAACTTCAGCCTCTGCCCTCATCCTAAATCTTTTCTCAGACATAATGACATTCAGATAAAACAAATCTGAACACTCATGTTCAATATATTTCAAAACATTCTGATCAATTATGTTTTTAACACCATATGGAACCAAATCCAAATCCTTGCTTAAGCTCACTCATTATGCAGCTGATTTGCATATTCTTTGGACTCCATTAAGGACAACAAAAAATGTCAGCTACAGCATATAAGTGGCAACTCTTGCTAATTCCTTGATCTTGCCAAAGCCCTGCCAGATGTTTCATGAAGAAGAGCAAATATTTCATTATGCATTCCCTGCCTCCTGAAATCTGTCTGTCAGGAATTGCAAGGATGAATTTTAGTGGTTTAGCGCACAACAGTAGGCATGGAGGGCTAACACAAACATGAAGCACCATCTTCATCCTACTTCAGAACTCAAACAGGTTTTAAAGGGATTTTTTGTGCCAGGAGAACCAGCAGCCAGGAATGTATGACTCCCAGTAAACAGAGGAAATAAGAAAAACAACCACCATTTGCTCTGATCTAAAGAGACAGCATTACCTTGAAAAAAGAATAATAAAGCACATATGCAAGTTGCCATTTCTGTTTGTTGTACAATAGATCTCCTAATACTTTTCTGTGTTCCTGTTCTAGGTATTTAATAATGTTTCACCTGTATAAATGCGTGATGCTGTTTTCAAATGAATCCATTTGTTACTTGTAGCAACTATCAATTCCCAGCAGGGAATGATTTTTAAAGTCTCTGTTAACAGGAGCATTTCCTGAATATTTTATAAAAAATCAATTTTCAAATGCCTGCCAAAATGCTCTATGTATTTTACCTAAAAGTTGCAATTACATTTTCTTAGTTTTTCTGTCTGTGAATATGTGTGTGTATGTTTATATATTCATACATAAATTCCCACTAAAATTCTTTAAATACTAACACAACACAGAAGCAAGCATATTCTGAGTGAAAGCTGAAGCAACACAAACTGACAAAAGTATTCATTTAATCAAAATAAGACATGTATTCGGATGGATGGGGCAGATTAGAGCACAGCTTGCAAAGCAGTGAAACAATCACTTCATAGAGAAACACCCTGAGCATTTAACGTCACCATCAGATTTACAACCAAAAATGATAAAAGGTCAGTTGTTGTGTGCAGAAAAAGTGACTGAAAAGGTATGTCAGCCTGTGGATCAAGGGAAAATTGAACCACACGGTTAAAACACTTTGTGTTTGAAAGATATGGGTTCTATGCTCAGTAGGCTCACAGTCATTTTGGGCAAACTGCTTTCCTTTCTTTGCCTCAGTTTCCTGATAAAATGGACATAGCAGTCTCCATCGCTCTACCTGCATCGTGGCAGCCCTCTATGGTCCATCTATTGCTGAATGAGGGTGCAAAGCTATTTAATTGCCTCTTCTGTGTAAGTGCCTTTCTCTCTACTGAAAGCAGTAAGAAAATAGGCACCTAATAACCTTGGTGGGTCTGGTCCAAAAGCTTCTCTCAGCAAACCAAGGCTTGAGTAAGGCAAAGAGCAATTTTCCAGATCCATTAGGG
>NW_010201131.1:181896-216751 GCF_000695765.1 Mesitornis unicolor
GGGAAAGAAGTGAGTGTTTGTATTGCTGCCAGACAGGAATGTAGAGTTCTTCTGGAGGAATGATGAGGATGTAGGACTCCTGCTGACTTCAGGAGGAGAGCGAGGTGCTCAGTAACATCAAGGACTAGCTGCTAGGCCATATTTCAAAGAGAAATGTGGCAATTCTTGCAGTACTGAACACAACTGAAGGCATAAAGGTGAAGGGGGATTATTCAGATGGGAAAGAAACTGTTGCCACCTGCTAGATTTTCTGTGACCAGTCTGGGCTCTGATTTTAAGCCATTCAGCTACCCTGTCAAGCAGAAAAAGCCAGCCATCCAGCCCAAGGAAGGCTGAGGACCTGTGCATTCTGGTTCCACTAGGCCTGAAAACCTCATTAGTCAGGAAATCTTGTATTTCCTGGCATTTGCCTTTGTATTTATGTTTTCCTAGCTCCTCATTTTGTCTCTTTGCTTCACAAAGCTGCTTATTGCACCAAAATAAAGTGATATCTGCTCTTCTCATGGTGGGTTCTGTCTTCCAGGAACTGAAACACCAGGAAATGACCAGATCATGAGTTGTTCTGGCTCATGAATTGTCCTCCAAGGCACTGAAAGAGCCCACAAAAATTATATTTGCCAGTACAAACAGCATAAATTCAAGTGCTAGAATATACATATACACTTTACAGAGGGAATGAATTTGGGAAGGTTACATTCATCAATGCATATGTGGTTCCTGACTGCTGTGCAGTGTATTAGAATCTCTTTTCTTGTTCTTCCTTCTGCACAAAATCACAGTGGCATCATTTTCTCTACAGATCTTTTTGCTGCACCAGCTTTACACAGGTACCTCTGCAACAACATTTCTAGTGTCAGTAACGCACAACCCCTCAAAAGAACCACTGTGTGCTGCTGGAGCACCCAGGCTCTTGGAATGGTGGCGATATCAGGGTGGTAGAGCAGGTGCAGCCAACTCAGACTGCTGCTGAATTTAGCCTGAGTTTGCCAGGCTAACGTTGGACTTTCTCCTTTTCTGCACAGCCAACCCGCAGATAAACTATGTCAAATTTAATGGTGCATGATACAGGCAATTCAGTATCAAGGAGAAAAAAATGCATCTCTGAGGCAAGAAGGGTTATCAGCTTAGCTCAGAAAGCAGCCTATCAAGAAACACTGCCAAGGTGATTTCGGAAATCTATGATTTAGATGTTACCTTAAGCCTAAAACTTTGTTTGAAAACTTCGTACTTCGCACAAGCAGGCTAGCAAAGCCCGGGAGTATCAGACCAGATATCAGGCCAGATGACAAAGTAATACACTTAGTGTATACGAAGTCCTGTACACATGAAAGGTACAGGAAAGATGGCAACATTATACGGTTTTATCCTGCAAGGAATCAAAGCTGTTATTGCACAGCAGTTTTCTTGTGGCTATTACACTCCATTGCTTACCCACCAATCAGCTTACCTTTCTGGCCTTCCCAACAATATGAATCACTTTTAAATAACAATGCATTTACTTTACATATGAGCTTTGCAGCCTGAAACACCCCATACTGCTTCTTGGAGCAAGGGAAGCCATCTGATGATTTATCAGGAAGAGGTCTGCTGATGTGCATGGAGCTGCACCAGTGTGCCCCAGCTGAGCCTCTGAACTCCCGAACAGCATAAGTCACCACTAATTTTGCAGCCTTTTCCGAGGCAGGGAACACCACTGCTTTAAATCTTGTCATTTTTAAAACAGAAAGCCAAGAATTCCAAATTCAGTGAACAGCCAGTGGAACAATTTTCAGGAATGCAAGATATAAGAAATATGCCCTGTGTCAAAACTTGGCAAAGGCACAAGGCCTAGACCCCTAATTCTTAACAGAGTATTTCTTAGTTTGCTAGTGAGTAAAGACTGCTGTGCACTGATGATCATTTGATCATAATTACAACAGCAGTGAGAGCCTACGGTGCTTTTCACGTCAGCCTTGCACACTTCAGGGATGGACACCACAGCGAGACCTGGTGCAAATCCACCACTGCTGGAGAAGCGGTGCCAGCACAACATAGTGATGGAAATGATTTTGAAATATGTCAGCCATTAGGAAGTCTGGGTACAAGATCAGAAGCTCATATCCAGATTGTGGCCTATTTCCAATTCTCAAAACCAAACACTGTATTTTTACTTTTACATATCCAATGTCTCAGCACTTAATTGTCTACCTGCTAGCCTAGCCTTTTCTACCATGCTGTTGCCAGGCCATCAATGATGTGTCCATCAGGGTGAAAAAAACTTTGAATCAGGTGATAAATTGCTGGTTTCGCTGCAGCTGCTAACATCTCTTAAATATTTAAACAGTATGATCGCACACATACCTAGTAGCTGCTTGGTTATGTTTATTTTGGACAAGGTGCTATGCAGTTTTTTAGATGTGTGTGTCAAATATTCATATGTGGCAGGCTACTGACATATCTTTCTGTAGTATTTATTTATAAAATTTATTTATCAACAGAATCAATCTTTATGTGCCTAGCTGCAGTATCACTTGTTGCCTTACCCATTTTTCCCAGACAGTGTCTGTCTATCTAACAACATCTCTCTTCTGGCAGCATCTATTCACAGTATGTCTGTCCAAGGTGTCTTCCCATGTGTACTCACAGTATCCATCTCTTTAATTTTAACTATATATCCACTACGTCTAGTGCTCTCATCTATCTGAAGCGCTTGCTGTATCTCTCCACACCATCTCTTTATCTAGTCAATGGTATCTGTCTCTCTGTAGTGACTCTATCCCTTTATCTTAGTCTCACACAGGACCAGAATGTAATTACAGATTTTGGACTACAAACATAGTTTCCTTTTTTTTTTTTTTTGCCAAATTGGGCTCACAAATCACTGATTTATTTGTTTTGATGGAAAGGCTAAATGTGAGAAATGAACTCTGGGAGGCCACAAGTACCTTTGAGTCAAAGACTTTCCCACTCTGTGTGAACTGTTCACTGCTGCGAGAGCAGGGAACTGCACCAAGCTGCTGCTATCTGAGAAACTCATCTGCAAGCAAAGATGCTGCAGTGACTATTGCCTCCCTGTTCTCCTCCCCCTTTCCCATTCCCTTTTCTCCTCCCGTCTTTCCTCTTTTCCCTCCCCCAATGCTTTACATCTATCCCTCTAAGTTTGTCCCTTCCCTTCTTTTGCCCACTTGGCATTCTCAGGATGATAAGTGAAAGTCCCTCCCTATTAAATATTCATTGCCAAATAAATATTAAAGCAGGGAGAAAAATTCATTTGGCTCCATGTCATTTATTGTGATCTGCAACACAAGGCCCAGCAAAACAGGTTAAATAGGTTTTACAGCCTAGTTACCCACTTTACAGGACTCAATGACCCTCAGCTCTTAAAAAGCCCATGATGGGGAGAGATTTCCTCCCCACCAAGAGCACCAGTCTGAACAAGATGGAAAGGGACATGCTCTCAGGGACACAAGAGGAAGGACGGTAAAAACTAAAACCTCTTCTTGCTTTATTTTCTTCCTACTTTTTTCTCATCCAGATGAATTGTGACAAGAACAGTAAAAAAGATGGTCAGGTCACCTGGAAGTGATCAGAGACTGCTAAAATGTCAAGAGCATCTGATAAAAAGGACACAAGGGGGAAAAAAAAAAAGAAAGCAAGCAGAGCAAACTGTGACATAAAAAGGAAGAGAAATGCTTCCGTGTCTCTGGTTTTGGTTCCCTGAGCAAAGACCCCAGCAGTTCATAATTTTCCTTCAGGCAGGGCCAGTATGGTTCAATGGCAGAATAAAATATGCATTAATTAATGAACAGCGTTACAGTTTTATGGATAGATTTAACTTTTCCTCTGGTTTAGAGCTGCTGGGAAAAAAGACTGAGACAGATGCAAAGTACGGTGATAAGAATTAACTGCCATAGAAGGAGCAACTGGTATTTTCACCAAAGTCAGCAAACTTGCTAATAGTTTATGGACTTCAGAGGGGAACCAGATTTCATAAAAAGAGAAAAAATCCTCTGGAGATCTTTTCCAGAACTGTCCAAGGGCAGGGACAGGAAATCCTCAAATGAAAGCAAAAATATTTGGGCCTCAGTGGTAGCCATCAGCTGAGGCAGTGATCGAAATCTGAATTGCCTGCCAAGGGCTGGCACTTTGATGGACTGAACACCGCTCCTCTGCACCAGAATGCCTGGAACATGTCAGAATTTATCCTAGCTGTCTTTATAGAGGGTTGTAAGATTTCTTTAAGACATGTTTGGGAAAATATCAGTATGTAGATATATGATGAGATGTGTATTTCACAGAGGCAAGTGGAAATACTCAAATTTGTTTCAATTCAAAGCAATGTACAGGCACTAGGAATAAAGATTCAAGCAGCAGACCAAAAAGGAATATTTTTAATCCCTGCTCTTTTAGACACTCTTATCCAAGCCTGACCACTAGTTTGCCATGTGCCTTTGGCAAACTGCTGTGCGTATTTTTCATCCTGCCACAGTCTGTCACATCCAGGTAGACTACCAGCTATGACTGCTCTGTGCCTTAGTTTCTTCATGGTGAACGATGGGACTAGCTGTGCTCTCAAGAGTGGCTTTCAGCCATATGATAACTAATCCTTAGGAAGAAGGCAAGAGGAAGCAGCCCTCAGATGGGAAAAGAGAAGAATAACCTATCCTTCCCCTTTCTTATTCTGGTTGGGACTATTTAACAGAGGTTTAAGCATGCAAAATCCATGAAAGAGACAAGTGCTATGATAATTAGAGTGGGGAAAGTTTTCATACACGGGCAAGCCAGGAACATTCCATTAGCTCCACAGGAGATGTCTGATGTTAGTGCTTATCTCCTAAACAAGTAAGCTACTGCCATGCCCAGATTCATGGCAAGGAGCATAGGAAGAAGCAGAAGTGGAAGAGGGAAAATGGTGAATGATGAGAATGGGGGTCAGCTGCTCAAGAGGTTTTGCCCAAATGTCTCTCCTCATGTTCACCCAGATCATGGAGCGAACACAAAGTAGGTACTGATTTGGAACAGGATGTGGAGGCACTCCAAAGGTGGATCAGAAAGAGCAATCCATCTCGTCTGACTGGGCTATATAATTTACTCATTGTGAGCAGATGGGTTATGAGGTCTGCCATCAGTGATGAATTATATTCATGATAAGTCATTCCCAGCTAATGAGGATCCATTATCATTAGCTGCTAAGGAAGAATAACGGCTTGCCAGGACAGAGTGGGGGTTTCACGATTTCCAGGGAAAAAATTCTGGGCTGGTAGCCACCTGGCAATTGAATTTTCAGGAAACTGAAAACTTTCCAAGATGGATACCTTCTGCTTACTTCAAGTCTTGGCTTTTAATTTCCTTGGGCAAGTGCAGCAGAGGGAATGTAAGAGGAGGTGGAGGAAGCGAAGGAAAATAGTAGTAACCATATCTGATAAGACTGTGATTAAATCAAGGTCTCACTCTAATTACACTGCATTTAAATAAACTTTGCCTAGTAAGTAATTGTAATTAAACTGCAATTAAACATATATTTATATCACCATTTCCTCCCCTGCACAGCTGTCTGTTTCCACCTCCTGTTGTTGCTGTCTACCTGCCAAAATCTCTGAATTTAGCACAAGGGACTTTACATTTCCTTGGACTTCCTGGAGGTGATGTTGTGGGGGGCAAGGTCTGAGAACCCCTCATGCTCCCCTGGTGCAATCAGCTAAAAGGAGCTTCTGTTTTCAAGCTGTGTGGGGAGAGGAATGCAGCTGATGCTATGATAAAATACATCCAATGAAATGGCTGAGGGGCAGAGATATGAATGAAAGAAGTGGGTGTCTCTTTTCCTCTCACAGGAACTTGAAAAGTTACATATTCCCACTTCTTAAAATTTCTTCATGTTTGGGCTGGAAATAAAGCTATCTTGCCTTCTGTACAGCACCTTTGATAAAAATATATTTTTCTAAAGCCCCAGATCTCCGTTTACTGCATCACCGTTGTTCCTGTGCATTGTTGTACGTGACACGGAGCAAAAGAGCTCACTTACCTACACAGTGCCTACAGGTGAGAGCCCAGAGCTGGGAATACAACTATTGAGCTCTGTTTTCAGTTTCTTAGGAAGATTCACTGACTTTAATTGTGTCTCAGTCTCCTTTATTTGCAGCACTGAGCTACCTCTACATAACAACCCTATAGGTGGTCTTTAAAGTTTACTGCAGTTCTGAACAATTGGATTGAGGAGGTCCGTTATGGAAGAGCAGGAGTTTCCAGTTATTTAAAACAGAAACTAGGCTCCTGTTAGGAACCTGAAGGTGGTAAGGGAGGGAAAGGAATGCAGGGAGAATCAAAAGAATAAATAAACAGCTAAAGGGAAAGTGATAAAAATGAGGAGGTGAATACATATCACAGCGCGAAGGATGCCTGGGGCTAACAAAAGCAAAGCAGCTCCTCTGCCCTACCTCCCTCCTCGCCGGGGATGATGGAAAACATCTCCATTTGTGCCTTTGCCATCACATAGCTCTAATTAAGGGACTGGAGAAATACCACCGTCACCCTCATCTGTTTGTGTTCGGTTGCTGAAAGGACACCATGCGTCTCCCTGACAGGTAGTCATTACAGCCTCGTATGAGCACCCCTCCTTCTGCCAGAAGTATCGAGCCCTCTGTTAAATACCTCAGACGAGACCCTTGCTCCATTTCTGTTACTCGAGGGAGGTGAGCCATGAAGCCTTTATCATGGGAAATCACTGCCAGGAAGATAAGTGCATCTGACAGAGGAGGGACTGAATGTTAGACATGCTGGCAATACGCTAAACATGTTGCTTCAAAAGATACACAGCAAAGGAGAGAACCCATATGTACACATGTGGGGTACCCAGAAGTGCGTATACATAATATATGTGCACAATGTAATATAATAATTATATAAAAAAATCCTTGTTACCCAAAACAAATGTATTTGGTTACTGGCAATTTCACCATGACTGCTGTGTTATCAGCTGTATGCACTTCCTCCCTATCCTCCTTCAGACATTTCCGTTTTCTCCCTGAATAACTGGTCTCAGGAAGGTCCTTATGCCAGGTATTAGTGGAAAAAAAACAGAACAGGCATCTTAAGCTTGATTTTCTGATGTGACAGTAGTCAACCTGATCTGGTGTGATCCGTCATGTTAAATAACATAGATTCCAACTCTGTGACTCTCTATTTCCTTCCAAACCTTTCTTTAACCTACAAGCCTCTGTTCTACTTCCAGAAATAGGAGACAGAAGCAATATTACTGGAGTGACATTTATCAGAGGAAGGATCGGACATTTCTTTCCCTGCAGACTTTTACTCCAGAATCACTGTTTATTTATCAGTTAGTTCAGCAACATCTTTCATTCATAAATGATCTAAATGGTATCCCTAGCCCAACTTCAATCCTCATTTTCAAAATCAAAAGAGTGAAAACCCCCAAAGGCTCTCATCAGTCACAGAGTGAAAACCTCCAAAGGCTGTCATCACCCATGGTTCCCCTACACAGCTCTGTGGCTCACATCCTTTCTAATCAGGAACCAGTGAAAGAAATGCCTTCTTTTTAAGGTACATGAACTGCTGCCCTCTCTCCCTTTGGCAACCTGCTGCCCACAGAGACATACCACTGAGTCCATGATTACTTTCAGTTTGATTTAGCTCAACTTAGAGGTACAGTCAAAGGAGGCAAATGACCGTCACAGGTCATAAGCCTAAACCTCCCCTTCTCTTTAATGGCTCCATGGGTGCCTTAGGCTTTTTGTTTTCACTTGTGGTGAACTCAAGTCGGCCAGTAATTTTGTTCTGCTATTAGGCAGATGGAATAATGTGAACAATTATCAACTCTGTATGCATTGTCTGTCTTTCTACTTTAATGTAAATCTATTTGCAACCATGGATGGCCTTCAACCCCCTTACAAGATCCCTAAGAGAGATCTTTTAGAAATGAAGCTTAGACAACTGTGTTCTTCACAGCTGGGACTCAGCGTCCAGCAGCACAGATGGAAGTGCTCATGTTAGTGCAAGCGAAGCACTTCCTGTGTCTTCCTGTGCCCATTTGTCACACCCAGGCTGTGCATTGCAATCACTGTGTGCACAACTGCTGACTCATTCGCTTCCAGAATTGAATACTCACAGTGAATCCTTGCTTTCACATTGGCTTTGGTTGACTTACTGGAATCAAAATGAGCCATGGGCAGATTTAAAATACCAATGAGTTCAGCATCCCATGCTTCTGCATTTGCACTAGAGTGGTAGACAGCAGCTAACAAAAATGTTTCAGTTCAGGGGCTATTTTCTTCTCAGTGGCCCACAAGACTGGTAATTGTTACACTCTAGAGCATGACCAAGAAATCTTGATAGGAATAAATGTTTTGTTACTGACTTAGCCACGGCAGGAATAAGGATCTAGTTACCAGCAAAACCCAGATATTCTCTCTGAAATCCCAGAGTAGAGGAGAGCTGTGAGGAGGAACAAGGAAAGCAGAACAGAAAGCCTACAAGGGTAGAGGCAGAAGGCTATGAGACATTACCCTTCATTCAGCATGCAGATGAGTCTGCCGAGCAGGAAGCGAAATGGAGAAAAGGTGTCTGACGCATCACATGTCATCTCTGCTGTCACTCACAGACTTTAATTACCCTTAAATCAAGTGCAATAGCTTCTCCAGCTCTGAAATATATGCTGCCTGTCTCATACACATAATAAGGCCTTCAGGGATTTCGGAGACTTTAGTCTTCTGTGTCTCATTGCTCTGGTCCTCAGGTTTCTTTTAGCATAAAATCAGCTGAAAAGCATTGAAAGGCACAACCTTATTTTTATAAATCCTTATTCTGCTTGTCAGACCTTGCTGAGTCAATGAATGCCCAAGATTGTGATTTGGATTCTCTTGCACAGAGTGCATTAGTGTACTGCTGTTTCCATATGTCATCGTGTACTTATTATGCTACCTGTTACTCTAGCCCTATCTAGCCAAGGAAGTACCCACAGCAGAAGACTTGCAATGTTTCTAATTTACATGAGATTTCTAAGGATGGGCAAAATCTTTTGATAGAAAAAAATAAAGGAGCCCCAAACACCTGTCTCATCCCCAGATTCCTGATTCCAATCAAAATTAATTCTCCCTAGGGGAATTAAAGTTATGAAAATTTAGCTGAGCTTTCTTTTTTTTTTTTTTCCTATTGCCATCTCCAGTTCTTGGCCTTCAATTTGCTAACTGCTGTGGCTTGCCATCTCAGGAGACATGAAGAAAATGAAGTACTAAACTATTGATAGAAAGAGTGGAATTCATCTCAGGTAGTTTAGCCATTTAGAATTAGGCACCTAGCCTAAACTAAACTTTGTGGCTACCCTTCAAATCAATAGAGGTACATAATAGATACATTGTAGCCATATGTAAATAAAGTTAATAAATTAATCATCTTTTAGTAGTGCCTTCATCTCTTCATGAACTACTGAAGAGGGTATGTAACCAGCTCTGTTTAGACACCCAAATTTTACATACAGAGGGCTACATTTTGTAAAGTATCCTGCTGCCGGGAAGGGACACTCCAATGAGATGTTTGAGCAGAGATAGATGAAGGATATTAAAATGGTCAAAGCAAAACCAGATGAGCCTAAACTATTGAATCCACATATTCCTGCAAAGTTCAGCACCAGGGCTGTCAGAATACCCTTTGTCCTGAATTTTGGATATATGTCTTTGAACTGGGAAAGTTCTAGACCAAGGAGAAGATAAGCAGAAAAAAATGTGTTTTGTTTAGGAATTTGCTTGCTTTTTTCTGCAAAGACAATGAATGTGTTTTTCATTACACATGAGAGCAATCCTAACCCCAAAGAGCTTGCATGGAACTGGGCTAGAATATAAAATAAATATGATAATATATCAAGTGGCAATACAGTGTTATCCTGAAAATCTCAGCCTGTTAGCAAATGATGGTCTTGCTAAGAAACATGATGTGGGGTTTGCTGGCTCAGTCTTGCATGATACTTGTTGTTCCATCTGGATATAAGGAGACAATGCAGAGCCCAGGTTGAGCAGCCCTTTAGGAGGAGACCTGGGATCAACATAGTTTAAGTGGAAGGCATGGGTTGGATTTTTGAGTTCATCTTGTGCATAAATGAAATGAGAAAGCTGCCACCTATTTGGGATGAACTTGAAAGTAAATAGAAAGGAAAACATTGCAGAGGCTTATGATATTATAAAAAACATATTCTTTAGTTTGATTCCCATCTTGAAGGCATCCAGAGGAAATACATCTACAGGAGGGATCTGAGAAAGCAAAGGGCAGTGGATTAGGGAATTTTCTCTAGTTCTGATAGAAAAGAAAGCCCATTGGAACCTTGGGGCATACAAAGTTTAGGAAGACAGTGGGTTTTTACAATTAAAATTGTAGCAGCCCTGTTGGTTCCTAATACCCTGGCTCTTCTCTGTTGCACAAAACTCCAGCTCCTTCCCACACTAAATCTAGTTTAAAGCTCTCCTTATGTAAGTCTAGCCAGCTTGTTGGCCAAGACCCTTTTGCTCCACTTGGTCATTTTGTACCCGTGCCTGGTACCTGAACGGGAAGAGGTGCGTTGGGTAAGGGTGATGGTGCACTCATAGCACCGTAGAAGAAGTTAACACATTCACAGCCCACATACTCCTCACATGTATCTGGTGCTACCACCTACTTCCCTTCATGAGTTTCTGATTACGTTTTACTCACATTAAAGTAAACATAGTTGTAAAGATAAACAACAAATGCTGAACATGAAGTATGACTGCTGACCTCACATATGTACCCACAATAAAGAGTTGAATAGATTTCCATAAAGCATAGGAAGCAAAGCAATAGCTCTCTTATGATGTGAAAACCAGTCTGGTGTGGCTTGCAAGAATTCACTGAAGGCATAGGCTGAATTCATCATCCAGCAGTGGCACGGTAAGGCACTGGTTCTGAAATGCTGTCACCTCAGCATCAGCACTGCACATGCCTACCATGTATATCAGATCCTCTGGTACGTGACTTGAATCCTTCCCTTCGCATTTGTCTCGCTTCTCTGAAACGCTGAGCACAATACGGAAAATCAGCAAGAGCAAGGAGTGCTCAGCAAATTTGAAAACAATGCCACAGGTAGGTAAATATCTGAGGAAGGAATGAGCTGCCAAACATCAGCCCCTTGTCTCCTTTGAATATTTCGCTTCTTATTTTTACATATGCACATGCTGTAAAACCTGTTTATCTGTTCTCTGCATGCTCGATGAATCTGCAAAGCCTCCTGTGCCCTAGCTATGATTCATTTCTGAATAATTTCATGAAAGGCAAACAGCATGTTTCCAGTTCCACACACTTGTCTGATATCGCTGGGCACTTCATCATTTGGAAGCAATTTTTTCTCACTCGTCTCAATCTTCCCCCCTTTTCTTTCCCATACATGTAAAACCATCGCCCCTACATTCTGACCCCTCACAGATTGCAAATAATTTTAAGTGGAGGAAAGGTTGAGCCCCAGCTTTGTGCTTGATGCATTTTGTTTAAGTTGCTCGTGCTGTTCCAACATCTGTCATATCCTCCACAGCAGTGCAATCAAACTGTCAGGGCTGAGTGAAGTTTTGCTGATCCAATCTGCTCCTTCTGTGATTCCTGTCAAAAGCATCGGGAGGTGGTAGATGCAGTTGTGTGCTCTTTAAACAACAGATCTTTATTTTTGCACATTAGAGGAACAGTTATTGTTTGTTTCTCTTAAGCTCACAAAGCGCTCTCTTTGCTTGCAGAGCGCGTTCAAACGCGGTTGCAGTCACAAGCCATGCTGCACTTTCCAGGCTCTGCTGCGTTCCTGTGGCTCTCAGTTTTACGTCCCCTCTTCCCATCTGCCCCTCAATCTTGCTGGCCTCTGCAACTCCACAACACATCTTGGAAGCACCAGGGAGAAAGTTACCTCTTGGATCCCGTAGTATTATTATTAATGAGGTAATTAAGCCAAAGGGTTGTGGAGAAAGGGGAAGGGAGGTATGTTTTAATAAGCTCCCTTCTGGATACTGCACTGTGAGTTGCCAGAGGAACACTGTTCCCTGCTAACAGTACCAAAAGGATATGATACTAATTGATATTATTGATACTAATATCACTAATCACCTTGACTAAAAGGAGGAGATGTTCTTTCATCATTTCAAAAGCAAGTACCTTTGATATACCTTAATGACTGAAGGAATTAGGAAATTATTCATTTTTTGTGCTCTGTTAATATGCAGCATGTATTTTTAATCAGCTTTCCAGCATGATGCACCTTTTCACTTCTGACTGAAGCCTTAAACTCTTGCTGTGAAATGGAAACTTATGGTTTTATCATTTAATAAAAGGAACCTGAATGTGAGGTGGATAGTATGGTTCTGCCCCATTTCTGCATTGGCCTCGTAGCCTACGGCTCTCCTATCAAGGCAAAAAGTCTTCTAATTACAGCAAAGCACCAATAGAAAATGAAACTTAGGATGCCACTGTGCCCTCTTCTATGATACTTATATTGGATGGCAACTCATGCTGCGCTGTAAAAGCAGGTTCAGAAACGCTTTGATTCATTAAAGCAAAAATGTTTTAAAAAATGAAAAAACCCTAAGATAACAGACTTTCATTCCCTAACACATTTGCTTCTTTAAAAATCTCCATCTCCAGACCTAACTGGTGGGAAAACATGTTCAACTTTCCATGATCTGACTTTACCCCCTTCCAAAGCATCCCAGCCAAGGACTGAATTATTCTCCCTTGGACACAGAAGAAACCTGAGAGCTCTGCCAGAGAGGAATCCAACACTGCATACAGGAAAGAGAAAGGAGTGACTCCAACTTCCAGCTTGCATGCTGAACTTATAAATACACGAACACCAAGTAAAATCATAGATTAATGAGAAATGAACTCTTTCTCTTGAGTCCAAATGCCCAAAGTAACTCACTCTTTTCATTTAAAGTCCACAATGTGAACACTAAGACAGTCTCCCAAGCAAATACAGCAAGAGCAATGGACACTCCGAGTGCTTCTGATAATCTGCCTCATGAGACATAAACACCTACTGTAAATAAATAAGGGAAGAGTGAATTGCAGCACATTCATGAAACTGAAAGCCTAGCAGGTTGGTTCTACCTGGGAGGGCTGTCACAGCTACTGATTACACATATTCTCACACTGTGTTAACAACTCGGTCTGACTCCAGTTGATGCCGAGATTTCGTTCAGATCACATCTGTGTTGTATGATGGAGTCCAATTGTGAGCTGTTTGGCAGCTGTGCAGAGTACTAAGTATCCACTAATTTTAATTCTTTTCTGAGAGTATACATCCTTGGGGAATTTACTGCTTGTTCATCTCTGAATTCCAGTTACACATCACATAGAAAAACAAAATTGAAGGATGGCTTATAACGGAAGCTGCAAACAAGAATTTTGCTGGACAGAGGACCTCTCCTTATAAACAGGACCCATTAGGCCAGCTGAAGGCAAAAAATAGTCAGAGAAAAAACAGTTGCAGTCTCTGAGGAGTAACCACCCTCTGAGGAAGAGTAAAGTGTATTAACAATTTTCACTTAAACAATGAGTTATCAATTGTTATCTGAAGTTGAACCCATCTTCCACTATAAAGGGAACAGAGTTTGGAAAATGAAATAGAAAATGGGAATCTTTAGTTGGCAAGGACTGGGAAATAAGAACATCCCTGTCCTTTGGGTTTTTGATTTTGGAGGTTTTTTTCCATGATGGAAAAAGAGGAAATTAAATCTGAGTTGGCCAATTAGCCCCCACAATCCCCAAAGGCAAGACAAGATCTTTTTGTGGGAAAGCCTTGAGGTGAAGCCAATTCAATTACTTTCCACAGAAAAACTGTCAAGACCCAAAAAACTAGGTGGAATAATGAACTGATTAAAACCTGTAATTGCAATTCAATGGAGGAAACCATTAATCATGGAGATGGCAACATTCTCTCATTTCCAGACTGTGCTCGGACAAGTTGCCAACAAAAGGGACTGTAGGAATAAAGAGCTAATATAAACTGGAAAAGGAGAATCCTGGATAGAAATTTTTATGTTTCCATGACTGACCTGAGGAAAAGAAAAACCTTCTCTAGACAATAAGAGAGTGGTAAAAATGTATAGGCATATTTTTTTCTTATTCTTAATTCCTCAGCCCTCAGTGGTTAACACTACACATCAGAAAAGCTCAGGGCCTCAGTGTCAGTGATGCGTTGGGCCACAGTCAAACCAAATTCAAAGTCAAAGTCATTTATTCCACTTTTAATTTCTTGTGTTACTAATATTTTCTCCTCTTACCCTTTTCTCTCGCCCACCCCTGCACTACAGGTACTTTTGATCTCATCTTCACAATGTGTTTGTGATGTTCCTAAAGAAGTTAGTACCCCAAAGAAGTGGGTAGCCACTTTGCCAACTGGCAGCTCCACCAGCAAGGTTTAGACACCACCACCATCTGTAGCCTCTGCTGAGCCTTCAGCTGCTGCAGATGCTGTCATGGCACATTCTGCATTGCAAAGAGAAACAGAAAAAGTGACCTCATTTCTATTCAGACAACACCAGATTTCAATCAAAGGTAATATTTTTATCCAAGTTTTTGGAGATAACTCCATAGCTAAGCCAGGTCTTCATGCCATGGCTCTTCATCTTCAAAATCTTCATCCAGCGCCTTTCTCTCCTGCTATCCGTTCAAGATTAAGACATCATGATTGAGCTCAAGAGGCCAGCAAAGGTTGTCACTCTCTTTTGTTAGCCTAAGTTTTTTCCTTAGCTGACTCCTCTCTGTCCTATCTCTAAAGATAGTTATAAAGGGAAGGGTTAGACTGGGGCTACCACTAAGCTGCTGAAAGTGTCAGGCCAGGCTGGATGAAGAGCATGCAGAATAATAAAGAGAACTGTGGTGATGACAGAGAGGGTGAGAAGAGGTCTAAAAAGCCAATATTGCATCAAGTGTGTGTAGCATATAAAACTGATCAGGAAATCAAATGCAAAGCATCATGGGAAGGGCTGCTTCATTCATGCCAAACCAAAATAAAAGTTGACAGAAGAGGAAAAAAATTCGGGATTACTTCATTTTCAGAACTGATTTTTCAGTATGTAAGATTTTCCTACAGTTGGATACCATTTAACCTAAAATTCCAATGAACTCTGCAGGCTTTGTAATTAACCATGTTACCACTAAGTGGCTCTTTTACAAACAAGGAAGATTCAAACTGTGGACATGATAATTGTCCTGCTGGGAAGAAGGAACATGAAGAAATAGGGTGAGAATGAGTGAAAGCTTCTCTTAGCCTAGCAGACTCTTCCCCTGGAGAGCTCTGAAGAAAAAAAAGCTTAATTAATTGTAGCACCATTGAAGCTCTGCAGAGAAAAAGCCTATTAAGTCCTGAGTTCCATCCTTCAGACTGCAGTCCAATTCCCATTGAGCTATCCAGGACAGTGTTCAGTCTCCAGTGACAAGGTCTCTGGAAATACTAACTCACTGAAGCAGTTGTGTACTGAACAGCAAAAGAGCTTTGATAACTTTGGGAAGGAAAAGGCGTAATTGCAGATCTTGTGGTTTGCAAGACGCTTCTCAAGTGCCAGGTCCTTGCCTAAGGCATAAAGACATCAGAAAAGTAGAAGGTGGAAGAAAGAACAGGGAAGGTGGATTTTCACCTTCAATTTGGCTCCATCCAAATTCTATAAAATTCTTCCCTCCAAAAAAATGCTTCCAATCAGAAGACCATTTCCCACTCCAATGTGAGAGCTGTAGAGCTGTAACCTGTGGTTAGACTTTCCATCTCTCATGCATTATTGCAGCAAGCAGAAATGCAGTCTACTACAAACATGCAGGATTTGAGCTGTTTGCAAAACTTACGTGCTTTTGAATTCATTGGAGATATACCAAGCAACACTGTGAGCTTACCTCAAATTAAGAGTGAATAAATAGAGCTTCGAATTAATGTGATGGTTTCGTGGAGTGTCTTGCTCCCTCTGCCTTTCTTTTTAATTGTTATTTTTAATTCTGGAAGACAGCTACAACTTTCAAATCTTGCTCTTAATGTGTACAAATGCATGCTTTATTTATTATTAATTTATTTTGCCACTAATGATCTGGGTGGAGACTTGCCTGCCAACTAACCCATGTCAAGGGAGAAAAAAGTCCCAAACCAACCTAATTTAAAGGCTGCAGCTTCTAAGTTGTTGGAGCAATGTGGGTATTTAGAAGTGGGATATTATCTCCAGGGACAATTTAAAGGAACTTTGCCATGAGGAAACAAAGAGCTGCATTAAGCAATCCATGCTCTGGACTCAACAATGATTCCTGAAAGATCAGATGGGAGGTCGAAAAAAATTAGGTTCACTGATTTTTATTTTTTTTAAGGAAATAGCCTTCCTAGCATTTTACAGAGTAGAAAACTCACTGTGTCCAGGTTGCCTTGACGTGAGACATTTTCAATGTGCCTCTGAATTCTTAGCCCTGTTATGCTGAACAATATCAACAGGATTCTCAAAGTAAGCTCCCAACAGCCTCCTATCCCACAAAATCAATCTGATCTCACTTCCTGCACAGAAGCTTATTTCAGTTCTTTGTTTTTTTCCTGACTTTACAAGAGTAGGTGGAAACAAGCTACCTTATGTTCATCAGTGTTAAGAAGATGCACATAGCAGTACCTTGACACACATATGCTAAAAAATCCATCATCCTGTTCACTTGGCAGAAACTTGTTCACATAGTCAGATCATAAAGGTGTAAGTGAAGGGACCTGTGATGTTAGACAGGTACCAGTATAACTCTAACATAGCTGGGGAGTATATACTGAGCACTAGAAGATGAAACTATAGCATTGAGACAGCTCTCTGGGGCTCCCAGACCATTTACACATCCTGGACTATCCCTGGCTTCTCTGTTTCAGGATCCTGGAAAACCAAACAGCTTAGAACACAGTCAATGACAAGATCCATTTTTGGAGTCTCCAAGCTCTACTGTTGCTTTCCAGGTGACCTCACCTCAGTCTTTCTGAAATCTCTAACACTCCTCTGAGTCCCTCAGAGATCATACTGGGATATGTTTACGCTGCCTTTCACTTTTGTTTTCAAGACCTTGGCCATGTTTATTGATTTATGCTTTGTTTCACAGCTCTGCACTCCTGCTAAAGGTGACCCCATGTCTCTCCAGAGGGGAGTGTTACACTTTCGAGGTCATGCTCTAATGCCTGCCTGGCTCCTGTAAAACGTCATTCTCTGAACTGCTCCTGATGGATGTTTTGGCCAAGAGTTCTGATTATAACACGTCAAACGCGGTTCGGAAACGAGCACAGACTGACTGCCTTGATGAGGTGAAGCTGGGATTATGTCAAAGTTCTTTGTGTTTTAAAGATCAACACATCAACTTCTCCAGCTCACTTTCCTATGGCTACAATTGCAAACCTTTTGCTGGATGTAATCAAACGATTGAAAAATCATGAGTTGGCAGAAAAAGACCTACAGAATTAGCATTAGTGAAATGGAACTTTCTGCCTTCAGATCATGGGAAGAAATCAAATTTTGTCTTTAGAAATCAAACATTCTTGCTATTTCTCAGCTCTCCAGCTGCCTATAGGCTACTGATAGAGCTCCACTGGAGCCAAGCTTTCAGAGAAACTGTTCCTACAGACAGGCCCAGCAATAGATATTTGAACTCTTTATTAACCTGTTAATTACAAAGTGTATTAAGCATGAAAGTCATGTCACCTTATGCTTAGTATATAAAACTAAGATGGGAACCTAAGTTTAATCATCTGGGTTCAGGATTGTCAGCAGCCAGCTGACACCACACCTCAAATACCACCACGTTACAATATGCTGTACATATACCCTGCATAGTGTTAACATCCCAATTCCCACTATGGCAGAACTTTTCAGACTAGCTCAAACCTTTCCTTCACTCATCCAAGCCATTGCTGCTTGTGCTACTACGTTTAGAGAGTAAATAATTCCCTTTCCCAAACAATTTGTATTGTTCCCTGGAAGGTGTTTATAGACTTCGATCATATCCCCCAGGTTCTCTCTTTTCTAGACTTCATAGCTTTAGTTCCTCACATCTCTCCTCCCTCTGTTTCTCTAATCCCTCCAGGGCATGGCTTTATATGTATTTTTTCTAGTTTTTCGTATCTCTCAGAAACTGTGGAGGGCAAGAATCGCGCACTATTGCTAAGTGCTACAAGGAACAGCAGAGTAGCTAACAGTGTCTATGTTTAAGATTATCTGAATAACAAAAGGCAAAGTATCAAGCAGTATAAAGCAGCACAGCCCTATAAACATGATACAAACTGTTTTGATATATATCAGCAGAAGATCTGGTCATAAATACATCTTTATACATCCTCACAAAATTTCGTCATGTACTTTGCTAAGGACTGGGGAGAATTAAAGAAGAATGACACTGTCTTATTTATAAATTATGATAGAGAGGGCAGACAGGAGAACAGGAAATTCCAATCTAGATTTTTCTTTGAGGGAAAAAGTGTTTTGAAATATAATAGAGTCAGTGTGTTTGAGCCATTTCATTTTTACAGTGACATAACACTGCATCATAGGATTACACTGTTTATATCAACACATGACTTTCTGATGTAGAGCCATCAAACTGCAATGCTTAGTCACGTATATCATGATGAATGAGATCTATGTGGTTGTTCACCAGATAAACTGAAAGATGCATCCATAAAAGTAGTACCACTTTACAAGTTTGCTGGCAGCCCTCCATGAAATGCCACCTCTGGCTGCATACAGACTGCTATGAGGAGGCCAGGCTGGGACAGACATTCAGAGGAGATGGAGCTGCCATGGATCACCAATTCCCAATAGGCATTGTCCGATTAAATCCTTCTTAGAGGCATTTACTTTTCTTCATAAAAGGAAACAGCAAACTTCAATGCTCTCCTATCATCAGAAATGTTTTCAGTATTTATTTCTACAGGCTGGAGAGCCAACAAAGATCAAGTTTAATTCTTTCCTATGTTTAACAACATCCGTAAACAGTCAGCATATTTCTGGAGTTTTTGCATCTTTTGCATGAAGTGACCAGATTCAGACTCTGCTCTGCAGGCTTTTCATCCTAACACAAAGATCACCAACAAGCTCCGGTGTCTTTGTAGTCACCTGAAAGTTTACCAAAAGTGACTCCTGAAGACCCATGATGCCTGGTGATCCAGGCATCACTTTCCCAGCAAGTCCAGAACGTCCTGAGAGATCATTCCCATTTTTCAGCAGCTCCTGAGGATTGCAACACCAAAAAAAACCCCAAGAGGAGAATATGAATAAGAGACCAAACAGTGCTACAGATAACATTCTGCCTTTCTGTGTAAAAGCAAGGTTCATCCTCTGCTGGAATAATGTGCTCGGGTTTAGTCACTAAAAAGGCCAAGCAGAAAGAGACACAGCGGAGGGCAGCAAAAGTAGCTTGCATTATTATACAGGGGGAAGAAAGTAATCCATTAGAGGAAAATGAAAAGCTTTGGGATGATGAGGGGTAGAAAGTAAAAGAAGGAGAGTAGATATATGAGAGCGGGCTGCAGATAATGTCTAGAAGGGCAATTACTTGTTCCCTTTCTCTTTACTTTCCCATAACACAAGACCTGGAGGGCAATTTGCAATTAAGGGCCACCCATTGAAAACAGACAAAAATGAAACGCTATTTAGTATGTAATTAACCTATGGAACTCATTCCCACATGGTATTCCATGGACAAAGAGCTCAGACAGAGCCCAGAAAAGATTAGACACTACTAAGAAGAGGTAAGATAGCATTTTGCATTCCACCAGCTTGGATAAAAATAAAATAAAATACAAAGAATATCAGTCCTCCTGCTTCAGGGCCTAAGTTGTTCATTGTGATCAGCAGCAGGTAAAGCTCAGCAGGGAGAGAAAGATGCAGTTCCAATGAAAGCTTTAGTGCACTGCCCTTTCCTATCTGCTTCTTGTTACTTATCTCAGATGCTTCTATGGCTCGCACAGTTCCAGTATGCAAGTTCATTACAATCAGTAACATATTCATCATCACAATAGCCTGAGAAGGTACAGAAGAGCTTTTCTCCCTATTGTACAGAACAAAGAGACTTAGGGACATGCTGGAGGTCACACAGGAGAAGGGAGCAGAGCACTGTATAGCACAGAACACCTGCGACCCTACTGCATCCCAGATCAAAGAGCTAGCTGGGAATAGGGACAGCAGCTCCATTTCTATGCTTCACACCAAGCACAGCAGCAGTTTAACTAAATAACATGCCTAGCAGAACCAACACACTCATTTGCATCAGCCCAATAGTGACCACAGTTTCAGGGATTCACTCCTGTCTCTCTGTTGTTGTTGGTGCCCAGCACTACCCCAGCAGCTGGTTTGTCCTTTGGGATGAATTCCAACTGGCAGTGCTGGATGCCATAAGATCTCAGCATATGACACTTCCCTGCTGCTGTGACTTATCTATACAGTTTTTAGTACATGTAGCCCACTTAGGGTCAGGCCATGCAGCTGTTGGATGTTTTATTTACCCCAGTAGTCCCAGTGAGTCCAATGGAAGTACTCCCATGGGCTGCACAATCTGCCAGTCTTTTAAAATGACAGATGTACAGAAAATGTGACTTTCTTCCACGTGGAGATGGGTCATACATCTCTTTTTCCAAATGACTGTATGCATACTGTACCTTTGTGTCACTTTTTATCTTATAATTAATTTTTAATATATATTTAACTAACATGAGGATTTGTCAGCCAATCTCTGATGACAAGAAAACTAAAGCACTCCTTTAACATTCTCATTTCTTCTCTCTTTTTTTTTTTCTTTTAACCTTTTCTTTTCTTGGAGCAGTTTTGCCCTGAGATGGAAACTTAAAAGATCTACCATGATCTTTGCTGAAGAAAAGAGACCACTTTGAAGCTGTGATACAATGAATACACAGGTCATTTTGAGAATAAAACATAAAGACACACTAACCATGAAAGTTTTATTTCCTTCTCAAGTGATAAGTATGTATGAAGGAAAGACTTTTTTTTGCTACCTTTGGCCCATTGTGGAACACTTGTTTAAAAAAAATGTTCCTTGATACTAATCTCCAACCGATGTTTCACTTATCGTGAACTCTCAAATGTCACCAGCTTTCAAGTGGTGCTGCAAAAAGACCTAACTTACATATCTATAAAAGGAAGAGCTATATTTTAATCAACTCTCTTTCTTCCTTCCTTTTTTCCTTCCTTCCCTCCTTTCTTTCTTTCTCTATTTTGCCACTGTGTTTCTACTTCAATTTTGATTTGTAATACCAAAAAGGGCAAGAGGAGCAGCTATACATTATACAGAATAAGACCATTCCTAATATGGCTAAACCTAACACATTTTCCATTAACCTAACACATTTTCACTTAATCTGATATAGCACAAATTGTTGACCAAATTTCACTTGTAATAGGTCCTTCTACTTCACCAGGGCCACAGCTAACTGAACTGGCTAGTGTGGATCCTGAACAGATGCCAACAGCACCCTGCACAGGTGAGGAAGGTGCTGTTTCAGAAATGCAAAGACACAGTGTGGGAAGGGAAAAGTGGATGCTCACAAAGATTAGGAATGAACAGTTTTAATATCAGCCGTTCTAATGCAACCTGCATTTATTTAATGGTTCCCAGGAACAGAAAAAGACCTGTCACTTATGTTGCCTGTGCCACGGCTATGAATGTGATATAACTCCACTGCACAGTAAGTGCCCATGGGGCCCCATTCCAGAGCCAAGTAATGCAGGGGGATTGGGACTGGTTCTCTTCACATAAGGGAAGCATCAAGGGTCCAGCTCAGGATGCTACTGACAAAGATCAGTAGAAAACAGCTTCATTAAGGGATCTTCTTATGAAGCAGTAGATCAAAAATCTAATTAAGCACATTCCACAACTCACGTCGCAGGGAGATCATAGGTGAACGCAAGTTACAGACTGCTTGATCCTTGGCTTGATGGGCACAAGAGATGCACAGCTACGTTGTGCAGCTGGACAGATGGATTCAAGGATAAGGATGACATCGGCCCTTTGGGAATGAAAGGTCTCAAATTCCATGTTCAGCAAGATGGCCAGAAATTGTCAGAGCTCCACATTACTCGTTAACCTGAATCATCATTAGATTATTGCCCCTGAAGTTCACACTCTGAAAAAGTAATCTGATTCTTTAATAACACATCTAGGTACAGCATGAGTGAGCAAACATATCATAAGAGGATAATTATATGGGTGGTTCTTCCCTTTCTACTACTGCCTTATCCCTTAGATCTAAACAGCGGACACACTTTCTAGAGTACTGCTCATCTGAGCATATCAAAGTGCTTTATAGATGTTCATTATAAGTAATTACCAGCTGGCACGTGTGAATAATTTACAGGGTAGTAGAAATGAAATTCCTTCCACTCTCTCACTTTGTTTCTCCATTCCACGCTTCTTGCCCTTTCTTTTCTTCAGTGTTCCCTCTTTTCCTGGCCACTGTAAATTAGGAATGTCAGTAATTTGAATATTTTCCTAAATCACATCTCTAGGTACCTATACCTACAGTATCTGGCCCTAAATTTGGAAGCAAATCTAAAGCAGAAGCTTAAGACAGAAAACCCTTCCCAGAACCAGCTGTGCCAGCAGAAGTGTTTCTGCCTCCAGCTGCTTTTTAGCCTACATGAACTGCTCCACCAGCACTAACTTAGCCTTTTATCAAGGTAAAATATAATGGAAACCAGTAAGTAGGTGTGAGCTACAAGCCAGGAAGTGGGAGATTGTGACTCAAAAATACAGCCCAATACCATGTTGAAAAAGCCAGAGAAATTAACAGACCTAAACTCATTAAATTCAGTTAGAGTCTCTTCTGAATGTGTCTCATTAAGTCAAATACAGTTTAAGCATGTGAAGATCTTTTATCGATCAACAGGGAAAAAGAAAGTTCTCTCTTCAAAATTGGTGGAGTTTTTCCTCCATTTTCTGCAGAGATTTTAAACAATTCTGTTCACTCAGCCTTTGCCTTTCATTTTTCTCACTCAGCTTTGGGATTCTGTCTCCCAGGGCAGTCTACATTTAACAGCCATGAGCATTGAAAACACAACTGTGAATTGTCATAATTGTCATTTGAGCAGAGGCTGGGATTTCTGGGGTTTGTTTCTTTTTTTTCTCTTTTTTCCCCCTACAGGATCTTAATTGCCTTATTCATCACAGATTTTAAAATGAAGTTGATGCTTGGAGGAGCTTAATACTTCAATAAGAAAAGAATCGTGACCACTATCAGGTGCTCAGAAAGGAAAGCAAACTCAAAGTGCCAGAAGTAGAAAGGTGTGGCAAATGGCTAAAGGTGTGACACAAAGCCAAGTGAAGTACAATGCTGAACACAAAGGAGGAAGGAAAAAAATGCAGCAGCTGTCTACCGAGCCAATATAAAAAGGCTGAAATGTTAAATAACCAGAAAGGAAAAAAGGAAGAGCTTTCATCGCAAGAAAAAGAAAGGGCAAAAGAGAAAGGAGCAGCACAATGACAACATAGTCTTAAACACACAGGAGGAAAAAAGAAAAGCGTCCAATGATAGAACATACGGATAAAGAAAAATAACCCCAACCACAGATGGATTTCCAAGGCAACATGTAGAAAACAAACAAATATTAAAGTTAACTAGGTGAATTGCTTAAATTCTCCACAAAAAATTAAAAACACAAAACATTTGGAAAAAAAGCAAATAACCTTTTCCAGCTTAACAAAAATGTTCATTTTCTAAAAAGCCATTTTCTGACACAAGTTTTCCCATTCAGCTAATGTCAGCCAGCTCTAGTTATGTATTCCAGGCCTCTAGGGCAAAATATAATCTATCTGTGTTTGAAACGAGAACATCTTTGTTCAGACCTTAGGCCAACAGCAACCAAGGGACCTATCAGTGGTGTGGAGAAAAGCAACAGGAAGAGAACAACAGGGGAACATTTGAGCACGCTTTGAATGTCAGATAGCACCCAAGCAGTCAAGTATGCCTGAACAAAACAGTCACTTTTAATACCCGTAACCCATCATGACACCTTCAAAATAATGTAGTGCATCATCTTCCATGCTAATCACGACAACGTCTTCCACTGGAGCAAGCTAAGGAGCTTCTCCAATATGCAGCCATGTAGTAGCTGCAATGTGCTGCTTTTAGAGCCCTTCAAGAATTTTGAGGTCTTTAGCAAACTGATCTCTAGCAGATCAGCCAAATCGCTGCAATAAGGAGTACATAAGCAGATGGACAGTGAAGGTCCACAGTTTCAGTCCAGCTCATGGAAGTCTTCACCCATGAAGCCCTTGGTATCTCCATGATTGCTGTTTCTGCTCTGTATACAAGCAGAGCTTCACCAAACCAGCATTCCCTTCCCAAGAGCCTGCACCTGACAACACAGCACAAAATCCCCTCTATGCACTAAAGCACTCGCCCAGGAGAATGGCTGGAAAGCTCGAGAACACCATACCATTTCAAAGCTTTGAGCTGATGCTCTTTTTTCCAGCTACCACAGCTGTGATTAGATGGAAGTATCTCTCTGTAATCAGAGCCGCCAAATGGACAGATCAATAGAGAGCTATCAGCAATTAGCACCACTGTAACTGCCTGGCACATTTTTTTATTTATTGCAGCGGGCAAGTCAAGATGCCTGAGGGATAAGCAGTTTCTGGCATATAAAGACATAAGGGAGAATGGGAAAAAACAGATAGCAATGTTCATATTTCCCTCCCTTCACTGCCCCAGCAGCATTGAGGCACGTGAGCCTGTGTGCAGTGCATATCACTACAGAAACATCTGATCCATCGCACAGGCCAGGTGGCACAGCAGGCTCTCATGCATCTCTTTTTCACCTGTGGAGTTAGAGATGGATAGGTTTGACAGTCTCAAGGTGTTCCCATGTGGATTTTTATTTGCTTCAGATCTGCAAGTTAATTTTCTTCACCCGAAGGAGTTTTCCTGACCAAAAGAACCGGCAATGTCACAGGCGAGGATTTAGAAGAAATGAGAACTGCTAGAGGGACAGAACTGGCAAAAACAGATATAAGTCAAAGACTTGGATACATTAGCAGAGCTACATGAAAAGGTTGTGATAAGGATGGCTAGAAATATGCAAGTTTATACTGAGGAGAAAAATTGCTGAGGAGAGCTCTATGGAGGCCTGGGACTAGAAGAATTTGCCATTCAGAACCATGAGGTAGAAAATTGCTGTGGCCTCTGACCAGTAATATCACAGCTTTTCTTCACCTTCATAAACAACAGGAAAAACACCCAACATTTCAATAATGAAACAAAACACCTGATAGCAAGTGCTGATCTTTAAAATATAGTTCTAGCTGTACAATTTATCCCAGTTGTTTTTGCTCTGCTGGCATTAGCTGTTTCTTGAGGCATGACTGCTTCCAATTTTGGAATGCATTAGTGTTCAGCTCAGCTTTAGGGATCATCCTACAGGAGACAGGCAGGGTGAATTTTTAAAAGATCCAGATAGTAGTATTATTTTTACACTAGTGGTTACTATTCTTTCTCACAGGAACACCTCCCTGCTGGTGCTGCCGATCCAAGGGCACTTTACTTGTAGTCTGCACCTCACATACAGCTGTGAGAGCTCAACCATGAAAGGAAGCAGTAGGCACATCCTATATCCCAGCTGTAGCTCTCTGCCTCTCCGCTACTTCACCCAGCTGGAGAAGTTGGCTTCAGTGCCCCCTGACTGAATTAACCCAAGCTCAGCACGAACCTTCTCAGTCCCAATAATGAGGCTAGAGGGAATCATTTAGGATGCTGTCATCAGTGCAAATACATAACCTTTGAGCTCTTGAGGGTAATTTCAGCTCTGTTTCCATAAGCTGATAAAGAGTCTATTGTGTACTGACTTGAGGCAATTGCAACAGGATATTTCAAGTCAATCTCAACTAAGCCTGATTACTTCCCCCACCTCCACCTCCCTTATTTATGCCCAACAACTGGACATTGCAAGTCAATGACCATCGACAATATGACACATGGATCTACAGGCCTGGCAAGTCTAATATCAACTGAACTGACAGTGCTGGATTCTGGCTACCATCAGAGGAGAGACAAATGTTCCAGCTGCCAATAGATGTGCCCTTGCATCGACCTTCTGTGAAGCACCCCCAGCCTGAGAGAGCAAGAGAAATCAATTAAAATTCTTTGGAGTGCCAAATTCTCCATACTTTTCAGCAGCTTCCTCTGCTACAGGTGGACCACTAATCAGAAATCCTTTTATATGTGTTTATACAGCAAACAGCTAAAGCTTTAAGGAATTAACAAGATGAAAGGGAGGGGTTTTCTGTTGTTTTGTGATAGATTCAGGCATCTCACCTCTTTTACAAAGCCCACAAAACCAAATGTTTGAAATCTTTCATTAATTCTGCAGTTTTCTTTTCAATCTTGTTTACAAAAAGCTCTTGAAATTTCTTCTGCACTCGAAGAAGGCATTTATAGTTGTCACTTTTGCCTGCTCTGAGCATCCATCCTCCACACGAGCAGCTTCTCCCTGGAGTCAAAGACAACATCGGATACTCTCCAAGTGGCAAGTTTGCATCAAGGATCTGCTCACAGGGGAGGAGCAGATACTCTGTGAAACTGTGCTCCAGCAGTTCTGGTCTGCTTAAATGTCCCTTCAGGGTATGCTTCAGCTGACTGAGAGGAGCTTTGGCCAGACCACAGCTAACCCCAGGATCTGGTGTTACCAGTGTGCAGCTGAGAATCAAGCCTTAGGTCCCAACACAGCTCACTCCTACTATTCCCTAAACCCACAACTGTCAGTTAGTAGTGAATGCAGACAGTGGTCTGCTTGAAGCAATCAGAAAATGACAGATCATTTCCTACAGCCCACCCAAGCTACACAGCAGCAACAGTTTTGCATTACTGTGGGCCTGGGCTGCAGCTGAGACAATTGGCCTGAAGTGCAAGGACCCCAGTTTTAGCTCCAATGCTTCAAACCATGAAACCTCTCATAATTCACTTTGTAGAGCAGCAAACTACCTGTTCAGCCATAGGAAAGCGCTGATTGTCTTACCCCTTTCAGCTTCCCACAGTCAAGACTCTGAAAGCAGGGAGAAGAATATGGGAACACTGTGAGTGTGGACTGGGCAATGGGACAAAATCAAAGTGAGAAGAAATCTGCTCAAAATAACAATAACATATCTGAAAACCACCCATTCTCTGTCTACATAGTTGGTGGTATTTGCAAAACATCTCTCTTTTGCTTTTTCCACAGTCACGCTATCAACCAGACTTAGAGAAGCAATAAAAACTCTATGTCTAGTGTTGATATGAAGTAAGATTTGAAATTACATTCAATGACAAAGTGCAGGTTTGAGTGCTCTCACTGACATATACTGGGTCTGAGACCTAGCATCAAAAGATGCTGTGAATGTGTCGTGGTCCTTCATTGCTCTTAGAATAGCAGATGATGTCTGTTAAAAGGTCACTGTGATTTGCTGGTCAGAACCTTAGCTTAAAAGGGATGAAGCAACCCTGAGTTTGAGAATGGCTTGTTTCTTCATTACAAGCTCTTCACCCATCTTCACAGACACAGACCTGTAGCTAATGACTGCAACAGGCTCACCAGAGACACTACAGAACTCAGTGCTTTAGCATAACAGCAACTGCTCATCGCTGAGTGGTGATTATCTTGTCAGACCAGCGTTTCCTTCTCTTAGGCAGAGACAGGTAAGTTATCTGGAGAATGCCTAAAACACACATTTTTGAGAGAGAATTGTGAGGTGATGGATTATGGGAGACTGCCAACATAGGCACCAGAGCCATTAAGGCTGACTGAGGTCTGATTACAGTTTTGCATAGCGTGAGGGCACATCTGAGGAGGTGTAATTTAAAGGCTCATTGCTTGCTTCCTACCCAGTATTGTGCGAGCAGGAAAAAAACTGCTGGAGTCTGGTCCATTTGAAATCACCTGTTTGTGTTCTACTACAGCATAGTCTACAAAATCTCATGAAATACTAAGCAATGAAAATGCTTGGCTCAGTCTGAATTGCTGCAAAGTGATCAGCCAGCAATTGGAAAAATAGAGTTGGAATGGATGGAACATTCCCTGATATTTGCTTTTTTAACTCTCCTGAAGTAGGAAGCCTGCATTTTGTTACTTTCACTTTCCTGAAGAGAATTAGCTATTTTCCTCTGCATTCCCTTACGTTGTTTATTTTCTGCCTTGCAAAGCTACCTCTAGTGCATGCATGTCTTACAATACAAGATCTCTATAAACCAAGAACTGAATTCGGAAAATGAGTGTCACCTTCTGCCACTAAGAGACAGAGGCTGGAAAGAAGCAGTTTTTATTTCCATAATGACCCTTGTTTCTGGCTGTGCTCTGTTACTTAGGAGCAAATACATTCAGACACAGCAGCTAGGACTGGCAGAGCATGTTTGTCCCATTAACTCAGATGCCGGCTCTATTGTGACCCAGATCGAGAGCTGAGCAGCTCATTTAGGCTTTCAGAGTTTTCACACGTGTGGGCCAGCAGGCCCCTTAGTTTAGCAATATATCATGAAGCAGGGAAAGATTTGGGGTTTGCTTTGAAAATGCGATTCCTCATCGAGTTGTGATGAGGGCTTGGGGTGGCTTTGAGGTGTTTGCTTCGTGTTTGCTTCGTGTTTTTACACATGGAGCTCTTGTTAAAGAGAGAGACAATTTTTATTCTGAGTAGCTCCCACACCACAAACAACACCTACTCTGACAGCTTCTCTTTCTTTTTCCTGCCAGGATCTACCTGCCAGCCTCTGTCATGTTGCTGTTCATATTCCTATGTTTTTAATCCCCGAGTCCCTTTCTTCAGTCACTACTGTCAGACGCCTTGAGCAGGAAGATGCAGACCTCAAGCCTTAAACATATCCACAGGCTGGTCATCAGGAAAAATGCAGCATAAAAGAAAAATAATTTCAGTCACAAGGAATAGACTGAGTTCTATAGCCCACAATTAAAAAGGTGCACTGATTGCCTGGAGTCAGCATATTTCACATGCAGACAACACAGTATCATATGTTTACTGGAGAAAAGCTGTGTTCACATGAGCAAAGCAGGAAAAGCCCCAAACTTTGTGATTATTCCTAAATTCAGAAAGCACTTGAAAACCACTTTGGGGCAATGAGTATCCACGAGGCACTGACACGGCTCTTTGCATCCTGCTCCAGCTCACTTTGTCTTTCTCTGATTTAAAATCCAGCCCAGGAATCTGGAAGCTTTTACTCTCCTCCCCACCAGCACCATGCGAAATCTGACTCATTTTCTTCTCACCAGAAAGAAAGGCATTTTCACAGTTAGGATGCTGATATTTTGACTGCTAGGCCAGGTTATAGCAATTATGCAGTGGGAGCTGGCCCTCAGAAGTGATCAGGAGCTCACAGTAGCGTGGGCCACAGCAGAGGTGCTGGCGCTACCCATTGTCCATGTGGCATGGTTTTTTCCACAAAACAGTGGATTTCCTTTATTTTTATTTTAATCTTTAGACTTCTTGGCTGTTGGAGGTGGCTGACTAATATGATGAGAGGAAGAAGGAGAGAGCAGGTTTTTTAAGGATGCCATTAAAGAAAAAAAAATAATCTAAAAGTAGACTGTGACTGGAATCACGCGAGTCCTGCTGAGACCAAGTGGAACATGCATCTGAATGAGCACATGAAGGGGAAGAAGGAAAAAATAATTTAAAAAAAAAAAGAAAAAAGAAAATCATTTCATATGAGGTAACATCTTCCTTAAAACAACCAGAAAGGCTGGGAGCCACGGAGGAAACACCAATTTCACAGCAATTCCCTTGGGAGCTGGTTGCTTTCCTGAGACTCCTAATTAATTATACATGCTAGTGAAGACATACATTGTGGCTTCAAATAAAATAAAAAACAAAATTTAAAATGAAAAAGAGAGAGGGAAGACAAGGGCAATTTTTTTTAATACAAGTTTCAACTAATTTCACTTTAATCAGAAGCTGACAGGAAAATGGTAAGTCCTACTGCTTGTCACATTCAGCAAAGATGTCCCCACTGTCTTTAACTGATAAAACATTTCACTGCTGACCTCCAGTGGGAGGAGAACATTTCCTTTAATGCTGTTGAGTGCAGTTTCAAGAGATCTCACTACTTATTACAGTCTGCTCCATGGTCATTGCTCTGTCAGCCTGAACAAATGGGATTTTTGTGAGTACAAATCCTTTTTTTTTTTTTTTTTTAGGGCTGTAGGAGTATCTGGTTCTTATAAGATGCAATGACCTCCAAGACAAGGCCAGCCCAGGCAAATCAGGGTTAAAAGAAGACTTTTGGCTCACTGAGACAAAGGTGAAAAATCTTTTCAGTTACAGTAATTTCAGATGGTTGAATATCAGATTTCTACCTTACAAATCTCAAGTGTTCTGATCCATGGCCCTGAATAATGTGAAGAGTTCACAGAAGCCATCTCTATCCTCTATATGGCCTCTTCCCCTTCTTTAGTCCTTCTAGAATGCAGCCCGCAGCTGGTGTTCATTTATTGAGTTTTATTTGGATTTCTCCAATACAAAAAACCCCTGGTTGCCCTTGACTCCAGTTAACAAAACAAAAATAGAAAAGCAGCATATCCCAAGAGCCAAAAGGGTATAGGTCCTCCTAAGTAAAACATGAAAGTCATCAAATGAGCAATCCCCTCCCGTTCGCACAAGCGGATGCACTCTGCGCCTTGCAGTCTGACAGCAAATCATAATCCCAGCTATTCTGGACCAAGGATGGGAATTTCTTCCACTGCCAAGGGCCCTTCACAGAGAAGGCTTTTCACAGGAGCTCAAATGCCGCCACTGAACAGAGCTCAGGTTGTAAAGTGCAAAAAGAGTGTCTCTCTTTTCTCAAGTAGAACATTTCAAACAACTTAAGGCTTCAAGTGAGAAGCAACCTTTCAACTGGATCTGAATACTACCAGGCAGGCAGTGGGGGTCTTGGAGAACAGGTGATACAGACTGCCATGGAAAGGGATGCCCTCTGCATCAATGCTGACTATACTCTTTGACTGCATATTGATGGCCTGGGGGTGCCCTGCCGCAAGTTTTCATGGAAGAGGGGAAAAAACCCCACCAAAAAAAACCCAAAACAAACAAATAATCAGACACTTCTTGTTCAGGGATAAGAGGTCAGTTATTTTCTCCAAACACCACACACCACCAGCTCCATCACAGGCTTGCTGGGTTTTCAAGCAAGCACGTCTGAGACTCACCTCAGACTTACAAGGATATTACAGACATCCCTCAAATCCCTCATTAACACTCTCATTTGCTGTGATTCTTACAAAAATATGGAAATGACAGGCTATAATTTCCTGACTATTTTGCTGATTAATATTGGCAAATCATTTCCTCTCTCCTCTTTTTGGACCTGCCCATCTGTGGTCTCTTGCATTACCCATGAGCTGCAAACTCCTTGGAGAAGAAACAGCCCTTCTACCTAACACAGCAGGGTCCCAGTTCACAACTCTAAGATGCTGTAGACACAACTACTAACAACAACAAACGCAACCCATTTCTGCTCCTGCTCACTTTCAACTGCACCGAGTGTCAGTATAAAGCTTGCATGTTTGTCTAAATGTCATTTTACAGGAAACCTAGGGGCAAGAGTCATCTCTCATCTGCAGAGATGAGATCTCTCTTTTCCCTGCCCATTTCTCCATGGCAGCAGACCCTGGCTGCTCTTCACCCGTTAAAGAGCAGATGTGCCACTGGTTTGACGCCAGTTGGCAACTCCTGTGTTTCTGTAAAATAACGGCACTGAAACAAGTTTGGTTGAAAACAAAGATTCTCTGGGTCTGACTAGAAATAGGGCAGTTGGATATGAGCAGTCGTGTGAGGAGGGATGGACTGAAAACACCAATTAACTTCAAGTAGGTCAAAGAGCTATTGCAGGCCAACACATTCCAGTCATAGATGACAGGGGCTGAATTTAAAAGCAATGGCCTAAAAGAGGATATCATTATAACATATGCTTAAACTCCTGTGTCAATCTACCTGCAGAATTAAGTGATTTAGACGCTTTGTTTTTATCAAGCCATATTTCCATGCACAGCAATGTGACTCTCACTGTGGCAGCACCGACCTGACATCTGCAGTTAAACTTCACTCTTTGAAATGCATACAGAGCTGCACGTTGCAGAGTATGAAACCCCACTTAATTTTCATCAATTATTAAGAACATTGCTGCTTCAACTTTCATCTGACTCCCCAAATAAATTGATTGTCTGGTTTACGGTTGCTAAGCAAAATTTGGCAGTATTTAATGTTCTGTCTTAATTAATAGCTCCGAATTTGGATCTCTGCAGATGCATCTCCAGTTCTCCTGACCAGATTTGTGTTGGCAAAGCCATTTCTCCTTATGAAACTATTTAAATCTTTCTTCTTGTTTTAGAATGACTTTCCACTCTCCCATTTACAGTTCTCTCATTAATGTATATGCTATAGACTGGAACTCTGTGAGCCTTTATTACCACCGGCTTTTTAATCCATGACATGCCAGTGTTTTCTTCCTTTGAATTTTGTTTAATGTACCAACATCAAAATCTACACCATGGTGTTTGTCTGCCTGTGGTTTGAGATCTGTAAATTGCAACAGAAGGACCCCACATATCCACCAAGCCTAATACTGCAAACAATACCTAACTGGAGACACTTTCTTTCTCCTGTTGTCTCTCTACAGATTACACTATTACTTTAATTTTATAAACAGTAACTCTTCTGCACTTTTCATAGTCACACATCCATCCAGCACACCTTGAACAACACATCTATTGACATGTGGTATAGTTTCAGCTAATGAAATAAAATCCTATAAAATGGGGTTTTTTGTACTGTATTCAAAGTTAATGATGCCTCCCATTCTTCCAACACGTGAATGAACCTTATGTTCACAGCAGTTGTGAGAACACATAAAGGGCTAGAACAAAAAATAACCAACAGACGAATAGAGCAATGTCTGCTGCATCACTGCTGGCCAGTTTCCCTGTAGGACTACGTGCAACTGCTTGTGCAACCCCTCTCCAGCACCAGTCTCATCACTCTGTCAAATTGCTGTGCAAACCACAAGCCAGATTTACACCTGTAGAGTGCACAGCCTCATGCACACTTCCTCAAGGGTCTTTTTGCCCTTGCTTCATATTCTGGCATTTTCCTCCTAAGCTGTCCCCAGCAATTCTGAACCTGCCAATAAGTTTTTTGCTTTTCCTTGCATGGCCTTTACTGTATGGCCCTTGCATAGCCAGTAAGAGTGTCTTGAGAGACAGGGAGAAGACTAGGAGAATAATGCAGACTGTGATGTGCAAAAGCTATGCTTTGCTTCCCACAGTTCAAGAGAGGTTTGTTTTTTTTTAAAAAGAAAATCTGGGCGAATCTAAAACTAGACTGTGTCTATTGAAGAACAAAAAGTGCAACAGTGATTTATGGCCACTTTTACTCCAGAATTCCATACTTCAACTTCTGGCACAGGACAGAGATAATAAGAATTAGGCAAGAGGTTCCTGAGGACGGAAGCACTCTTCTTGCAACAGCTGAGAAAAGTCAGGTGTAGGCTGTCATTACCTTCTCTCGCTCGAAGAACCCTTTTCAGTTCACCAAAGCAAAATGGCATCAGGGCTAACATACAAGACAGGTTTTGATCATTCTGTTCTACATTTCTTTCACTGTATGACAAATGAGATGTTACTTCTTCAAGTGTATTCTCTACTTATCAGCCTGGTTTCTTGTTTCGCATTGGGTTTTACAGACACTATACTTCAAGGAGTCGGAGTATGATGGAGTGCCAACTAATGCTTGAATAAAAGAGTCTCTGAATTCTAAAGATGAAACGGAGAAAGAGAAAAAATATGTCTTGTACAGATATGTCAAAATTTACCCTCAAAGTAGCGTACTTCCTTCTGGGAAGCAGCTGGAATCCATTTGAAAGAATCTCCAATCTCTGCTGCTCACAAGAGGAAGGGGTTGCTACTCTAGCTTTTCTCTACAGGTATTAGGTCACATATAGGGAAGCAAGGCAAATTTATACGACTTGGTACTCTGAATCAACTCTCCACATATCTTTCTTAAAAGAGCACCTTGTGTAAGCTAGATTACTTCATTTGTAAAGCAGGACTTTAATTAAATCCCACCTGAGATTCAAATAATCCACCAGAAGTCTCTTTCTCTCCCTCATTGATTGGACAGCCTGGCAAGGAAACAAAGCATTCTCTTACATACCCCTGTCACAGGCTTCATGTTAGGTAGAAAGACTCAGTTTGTAATCTCCTATAGGAACACCAGAACATTGTAGTGCAAATTCACACCTAGCTTAATGCATCCTGCCTTCTCCATGCAGAGGTACCCTTAAACTGTCCCCTGTTGATATGTCCAGACTTGGATGGGAAAGTGGTGAAGAAAACTCACAGGGATATGTAATAAGCAGCTGGACACACTTTTCATGTCAAACGTGGGCTGAACCAGTATCTAGCACTTTGAATTAATGATGCTACCAGTTTTTGAGAAGCACAGAGGAGGGATTAAACTGATCCCTCTACACGGAGTCAGACTGGTCAAGAACACTTCCAGTAAAACACAGAACTATGGACTTGATCTCTTTCAAGATCATAAGATGTTATGATCAGCTAAAGTGATATTATTTCACAGAAACTCACAGTACTTCCAACTCAATCAGTATATGGCTCACACCTCTGCAAACACTTTTCTCCTCTGCTACAGGTTGCTATAGGAAATTTCATGCCAGAGGCTGCCGGACTGACCACCAGTTGATGTGATTAACTCCACAGGCAGAAAGTGACAGATGTTATGTCTATAAAGCAACAGGAGTTTGGCATGGGAACATTTCTTACAAGCTGCAAATATGCATGTGAGCAGATCACCTCATGTGAATATAAAAGAAATAAAAGAGTACTCTGCT
>NW_010201131.1:216782-224443 GCF_000695765.1 Mesitornis unicolor
CTTGTTCTACAGTTACCCCAGAAGCTACAGGAAAATAATACAATCCAAAAATAATTCAAAAAGCATTAAATATAGTTCTGGGAAATGCACTGGAATTCCTTTTTAAAGCTCTCTCTTGCTTTTCAAGCCATGGCAACTATGGGAATCTGTACAGAGGTTTGGGTTACACAGAGCCTCTGTGGACTGGCAGGCAAGGATCAGGTGATGAGGTGAGAAATGCAGGGAGGCTCAGAACAGAGCTCTGCAAGTTATCACATGAGTGGGACACATCCACAGATGTACACGCTCTCCATGGCTACTTGTATGTGTGTCGAGGAAACTGCCACACTAAATATATCAGTTAATGCAAAGAGAAGCTGGTAAAAGATAGCAGATTAACAACCCCGTGCAGACACCCTAGCTCCACTGCAGTCCTGAAGAAAGATCACAGTGATGCCGTAGGGTGAAGTTTTCATCTCACTCGAGTCTGAGCTAGTTTCTTTCAGATCAAATAAAGAACTGGCAGTGGAAGATGAAGTTTTGTCTTAGCCTTTGCAAGCAAGACACACAGTTGAGTTATGGGACCCTTGTGAGCTACAATACGCTGGCTGAATAGCACCTCTTTCATTTGACCTGAATTTTTAGCAAATCAATTGTGACCCTTTTTTTGTGCCACTTAAGTGAAAAACTTAATCTCTGATCAGTTTGGCAGAAATTGGATCGCAATCGTAGATTGTGCAAAAGGCCATGAAATCGACAAAACCATAAATGAGAACATACAGTCAATCTAATAAAAAAATCTTATTCTAGTTCATGTTACTACTAAACTCTTCTGTCTCTCTTTATTTGGTGGAGGGGACAGACAGCCTTCCAGGCTATAGGTCACTTGTCTTTTAACTTGGTACATTTCCAATGGCAAGAGAATGTATGCATAAAAAAAGGAAAGAAAAAAAGAAAACAAACAAAAGACAGACACATCCTTCAGCCTTTTGTTTCCATAACATCCACTGATATTTCACCACTTCTGTGTTTTTTCACTGCATTTAGAAAGTCACTGAAAATTGTTAATGGTCTGGTGGCAAAGCAGCCATTGGGAATGAAGAATGAGCCAGGACAGAATGAGGGTGTGCAGTTAATGATTTCCTACACGAGCTGATTAAACATTGCCCTTCCATCTCTTGCCACCTAATTCCCTCCACCGCTGATTTATGGGACAAAACCTACCATGTATGGCTCCTGCCGTTTTATTAGCTGGTAAAAATTTAGCACCACAAGAGGCTTCCCAGCTCCTAATTTTCTTACAATGAAGAAGAAAAAATAAATAAAAAAGAGGAAGAAAAAAACAAAAAAGAGGATGAAAAAAAATCATTGCAATGTCTTTGCTTAAAGTGTGGGGGGAAAAGGAAGTGAGGAAAATTAGTCCAAAAAACCTAACAGAAATATCAAGGAGGGCACCAATTTCAGTACTTGGGATCCTGTTTATGATAAGAGGATCATTACTTCACAGAAATCATTATCCTTTTCAAGGCATAGAAGAAGACAAGTACAAGTTCCTATAAATGGAATATGTCTGGTGCTATTTCAGTGGGTTTAAAAATAGCTCTACACCTCATTTTCCCTAATACAGCACTGCCTGCTGCTAGGCCCTTTCCAGTAAAAGATTCACGACATTTCTTGAAAAATTAAGCAGAGGGGATAGGGGAAATCTGCCTTATTTCTTTTCATAATTTTTAAGTCTGTCTCTTTCAACATTAGGTCCAGTTCTACAAAGAGCAGCATAAAGGCAGCACATGGTACCAGAAAGCCCAGCTCCAGCAAGCTGCACTCCCCCAAGGAGCAGTGCAGATGGGGACATCCTTCGCACATCAGAGCCTGCATAAGTGTTCATCAGGTGCTGGGGAAAAGCTGCAGTCAACCACCACTGTGATCTCCCAGTGATTCCAGTCTGGGAGAAGAGATTTTCATAGTAGGACTCAGTAGCAAAGGAGTTGTCACAGGTTTCTACCCTCCAGCAGGAACTAGCAGCGCATTAGCAAAGAGATCACAGCAGTTCAGATGCTATTTGTCGAGCAAACCATTTGGCACCTTACAGCCAGATGCTTAATTCTAAACTGGTCGGTTGGGCATCTTCTGTTTTAAACAGAAAGACTGATCCCATCTCAGACTGGGTCCTCCTGCTGATCTCAGAGCACTCAGCAGTCAGACATTTCGGTGCACTCAGCACCCACTCAGGTGGGTTTTCTGCTGGCCTGACAACGCTGAAATTGTGAGAGTGAGACACAAGCCAGAGCCAACAAAGGAGGAGAGGCAGAGATGTGCAGCTAGGTGTGGGCAACAGTCAGTTTGCAAACCATCTAGGTATGAGTTGTAATATATCTCATACCAGATCAAACCCATACATATCCTATCTCTGACATCAATCAGTGCCAGGCATTCCAGAGGGAAATGTAAGGTATCTCCTTTAGTAAAAGATGATATGGCCTACCCTGCTGATTTTTTTCCCTTTCCCTTTAGAGGTACTGCAGCAAAGTTTTGGTTTTTTAAAAAATATTTCACCAAACTGAAAGATGTAGTCATGGTATAACCATTGCAATAGAGTAAACTTAATCAAACTGGTTTGAACTCAAGCTCCATATAATATTACTGGTATTATGGACTTCTGACAAAAGCTAATGGAAAGTTTCTCAGAAATTAATGTAAACTTGAACTGTGGTACCTCCTAAGGAGGGGTCAGAGAAAGCAGAGAGAAGAGGCAGAGCAGGGAGACACAGCTGGTGAGAGCACAGACTGGAAAGCCAGGCCGGGTGTACTCGTTGGCGCCATGAAGACAACATGAACCAACTTTCACAAACACGCAAATCTTCGGGATCAAACTGAGTCTCATTTAGATCTGACTAGAAGTCCAGCAACAGTGACCACTGTGCCAACTGAAGACTTTTTTCCTAAGCTTTCCAGTTTCTTGGAGAAAACCTTTGTATCTGGATTACATCCAGTACAACGACTTTATCTTGGCCAGGGCTTTAGCTGCCATAGCTATAATCATGAGCCAGATCCTCAACAGTGAGAAATCAGGGAATTTCATGAAAACCCATGAATGAAGCTGCATCTTTGTAAACCAGACATGAGACTGATGATTTCATAAGATTAATATTGAGCTGTAATTGAAGACCAATTCACAAAGAAGAGAGGTAGGGTTTTCTTCTGATTTCCCTCTTGAGAACAACTGAACATATATATTTGAATTTTCAAAAGCAAGAGAAACAAAGTTGGCCTAGCTATCTCCTCAGTTATGGATGCCAAAAAGTAGTCACCTATACCCACATATATTTTTAAATTCTTCTAACTCTCCACACACACATTTTTTCTTTCCTTGGAACAGACACTGACACCAGAGTCCATCATTCCGCAGAAATATTTCCCAGTCTGGTTTCTGCTCCCCAGACAGAAATACGGATGATGCAATTTCCCCTGCCACTGTTTCAGAATGAAAAGCTTTCGATAAATCTCAGATTGCAAAGGTGTTTGTCCCTCTCATTCTCCCTGACTTGTGCACTGAGAATATGCTACAGCAGAATGCAATCCAAAAGAGAAAAAAGGATCGTGTATGTGTGGAGGACAGAGAATAATTTAAACAACAGAAAGGGCACAGTCAGATTTCCCTAGAGTTCAAAAATTCATGTTGACCAAAAGGTTATCTTGACATTGAAGAAAAACTAAGAAGTTCTAGGAGGAAGGTAACAAAGAAATTGTTTTGCATGAAGATCCTAATTCTGTTAATTATTATGCATTGAAATAAAAATGCAAAACTATCCTCTAACAAAAGACCTGTGCTTCATGCACAGTATGCACACAGCTTCAGGGAATCGTGAATTCAGAGAGCCATGTTTCTTTTTATCTTTATACAATGTCAAACTATGATGTCCTCAAATCTTAATTGGGGTCTGCAGGCCCTATCATAACAATAATAAAAGCAGCTATTTAAGTCACTGCAAATAATACACATTAGCGTAAGTCAATCAAAAGCCTTCTCAGCTCTGTATTGACAGGCTGTGTGTGCAGAGGTAAAACAGAGAAATGCACGATATACTTGCCTGCATCCAGCCCTGCTCCCACTGAGGCCAACAGGAAAACTCTTGTTGACTTCACTTACAGCATAATAGTGTTTATAAGAAAGATTATTTCCCTGTTGACAGTTCAGTCTTTGGGCATTGCCATAAATAAATGTTTCGTATTCTCTCCTATCCCTTTAAGGTTTTGCCAAGAAAACACAATTCTTGGATTTACAGTATGTACAAGACAGGTGAAACAGTTCTGACACAGAGTGGCACAAGCCCACAATTCAGATTATTTACAGGTGACAGGCCAAATGACAGGGGAACAATTTGCACCAGCAAAATGTCATGGACAAAGTAAGGCAAGAAAGTTTTACTTCGGTATGTATAATTGTGTGAAGGTTTAAGAGAGCTAGTCAAAATTCCAACTTTCTAGAATTTCATCAAATTAGAACATACAACTACTGTGACTTCCCCCGCAAAATACCTATTTCATAACAAATGACATATTGTGCATTACTAATACTGAAATAGTATGAAAAATGGAGAAAAATAATAAAACTAATAGAAAATGAAATTAAACTAACTTTTTTCCTTAAAAAAGAAATAACTTTGAAAAGTATTTGTGTCAAGAAAATGTCTGTTCTAGACAGATTTTTAGAAACTTCTTTGATTTCCTGAAAAAATCCATTTTACTAAAGCTGTGTTTTCTCATGGAAAATGGTTTCAATTAAGTTTTCCTGAGCAGCAATATGTCATACCCCATATGCAAGCTACAGCTGAGCGCTAGTGATTCCCATGTTTGCTTAGATATTTATGGCATCATTTATAGCTACTCCATTATGGTGAGAAATATCTTGACTTCGTTCTTTAGATACAGCGCAATGGGGCCTAGACAGTCGACAAATGACAAATTGGAGCTAGTCTGTGCTTACACCTAGCATCTTTTTAGGATGCATTTCAGCCACCTGGCTTCATTGCTTCCTCAGACCTGCACGCTGCACACGGTTGCCAGTAATCATTAAAACCACAGTGCTAATCTGTAAACCAGAAAATCTCCCGTGACGGAGATGACAAATATCAATTGTATCAAAAATCAGTGCAACAGGCTCTATGTAAATCCTGGCCTAGATTTCCAACACGTCCTTGGAAAGTACTGTGATCATCATATATCCTTTGCATGCTTTAAAAAGAAATATTATGCTATTGCTTTCATAAATTGTGCATCTATGCGAATTTATGGAAAATGCAGCTTTGCTTTCCCTGTCCTCAAAGTTCCCATACAAGGTGTTCTTACAGTCATGGGTTATACAGAGAAAAGCCTGTAAAACACCCAGATTACAGATTCTTTCTTGAGCAAAATTTCCATGAAGCACTATGATAATGCTAATTACTTACTGAGGTTTCAGAAAACACCATGTTCAGAAGTGACTGCTGCCCTTCTGTTCATATATGCTTTACAAGGGTATTAAAGGTCTTCGTTGCAGTCAGCAGGTTTCTGCTGGGCTGGTTTGAGATGCACTGACAGCTGAGTCAGGCTTTTCAGCAGAAACATTATGTGTGTTTCTATTTCTTTTATAAGTGTTACTTGTGGAACAGATCTTTCTACTCCTCCTTTATCTTAGTGCAGTAGTTCTTAATCACTGAGCTCCTGGGAAAGTTTCAGATCAACTTGGTATAGTGTGGAGGAAATTCAGGTGGCTGGAGCTGAGCAGATACAAATGATGCCTTCTGCTGTTACCTCTTTGGTGGGAGAAGGGAGTCTCTTGGCTGGCAGCATTTTCAACAAAAGGGCAGATTTAGCAAAACCACATGCAAGGCTACACATGCTGGGCTATTTCTCCTACTACTAAACTCTCACACGTGACTATGCACATTCATTATCCATACCATCCCAAATTTAGGAGTATGAGATGTAGTGGGTAAGGGAGATGAAGTCCACATCAGTTTCAAGCATAGAGAGGAAGAAGAATATTAATCCAGCATCTTTCTCTTTGCAGTGCCACATGCAAATAATCTGTTCCTTCAACTACCTGGTTGACCAGCCCATTCCTCTGCTTGCCATTCCTCTCTGCCCAATAAACCTCTCCACAAGGACTGGACAACAGGTACCCCCAGCTCCTCACTTTGAGATAACTGACTTTCATAAAGCTTGGGTTAGCAGTAACTAAAAATAATCAGAAATTATTCCTATCAGTTCAAGATATTGACATACATGAGAGAAAATAGAGAAGTCTTAAAAGACCTCACTGTGGAGTTCATGATTTAATATTCCCATTTCTTTAGAAAGCAAAACCAAAGCACAAAGATGTAAGAGCCAGTACTCTAGGTACTTTATGAAAAATGCAAGAGTTGCTGGCTCTCAGCCATTGGATATAGGGGAGAGCTCAGCCTAGAACAGCCCATTAGTTTCATAAATGATCGTTGTTGAGTGGTTATAGTAGCATTTTTTAAATGGATAAGATTAAAAATGTTTCACAAGAAGCAGGACTAGCAAAGCCCAGGTTCTTATTGAATCATCTAAACCACTTTCTCACTCTGCAGCAGCCCTAGCAAAGTTTTCAATGAACACTGAAGCACTGGAGCAAGTCCACAACAATCTCTAGGCTAATACCAGTATGCCAACTGGCCAGTCAGCCCACTGCTGCAAGCAAGACACTTACCAGTCAAGCTTTGCCTGCCCTCACCAGTGCGGGTGTGACCAGGACTCTCTGCTTTATTTTAACACACATTTTCAACACACTTTCAGGCTTTTAATAAAATTTTTACCCCTTCTTCCATGTTTGGTTGCAACTAGATAATGCATTTAAATGTCATCGGGGAAGACAAACAGCAACATTACTAAGATTTTTTTAAGGAAACCAAGTGATCAGCAATACTGCTGACCTCCACCAGTAGCCCTGATGGCCAGAGGAGATCAAGAGTCAGCGTTCAACAAAGAACCAAGTGTATTCTGATTCCTGGAGCTGATTAATAAGAATCTTGTCTGAAGACAAAGAAGGTGGCCCCTGATTTAAGTCTTCTTTGTAGCAGAAATTTAGCCTGTAGTATTCAGCCTCTACTTCAATTAGCATCTGTTCAACCATTAATGGTAGATTCATCAACATTTCCCTTAATTTACAGAAACATACAGAACTCCAAACCACTGCTTCATTTACATAGCTAGAATACATCTGCTAAAATATGGCCCTAAAAAGAGATCCTGAGAAGAATGCATTAAGAAATGAGGAGTACGGTGGAATGAGGAGGACAACCTGATGCTTACAGCTTTCTACTTACCATCACACAGTCAGTCCAAGGGTTGGTGTTTCTACTTTTAGATCTGGCACTTGGTTTTTCTTGTCTCTATCTAGCCTAGTTCTACAGGTTGAGATATTAAAGCCAAAGCAGAATGATTGATATTCTGATGTTCTATCATAATTTACTGCTTAGTTTTTCTCAAACTGTCCCCTGATTTATCTGTTCTGTGGTTGTGACCCTCAGCTGCTCTTTAGTTAGGAAGGTCACTTAGATAGAAAATTTTTCTGCCAGCTCCCACTGTGTATCAGCTCTGAATTCTCCTGGTGCTCAATGAGAAAGCCAGCCAAAATTTCAATTACTTGTCTCTGATAATTACTAGGTAGAAACATG
>NW_010201132.1:0-2827 GCF_000695765.1 Mesitornis unicolor
AGTGCTAGTTTGTTTATTTTTAATTCTTTTCAGAGAGACAAGGAGTTATTCTGCATCTCTGGGATAACCTGGTCCCTGTGTCTTCTAGATTTATACTGGACTGTAATTCTTTGAAAAGTTTTGATGAGAAAAGGCAACTAAAGAAGTAAGTGAGTGTGAAGGAAATAGCTGAAGTAGTGCCCAGGGGACACCTGCTGCACTGACCTCTGCTTTGACAGACATCAAAATGGCGAAGGCCTTAGATTGGCACAGGACATAAACTGTGCTAAAATCATTATTCAGCATATTCATCAATTTGTTACACTTTTCTTTTGGAAATTAATCTGCAGAAACGTTAATTCCCTTCCTTCCTTATGAGACAAGTCCCAGAGTTAATCGATGTTATTAAAGTTAATAGCAGCCAGGACTGGATCTCGTGAATATGTTTGTATCACACAGGCTCAGGCTGGAAACCTGTGACTCACAGCTCCCCAGCTCTGCCTTTTTTGGGGGAAGTTCTTCCAGGTGAGGGTATTTTCTTTGTGGCTTCAGTATTAGCCAAGGTGAAACTGAGGTTTTATGGCAGGTGGCAGAAGTAATCCCTTGCTGGGACCAGCCAGGCCCTAACAGTAGGAGCCACAGTGCAACAAGAGTTGGACTGGTCTGGCTAGGCTAACATTTCACTGTAGCAAGCCACTGCTCTCCTTCTTTCTGCCCATCCCTTAGAAGAAAATAACTTGCCCTGAATCTGTAGAAATGGACTATTTCATGACTTTCAGCAGTGACATTTTAGTAGTGAATCTACTGGGCTCTTAAAAAAAATTTCCTATCTTTTCAAGAGCTACCAGGCCCCCTGCTTGAAAGAGAAAGCATCAAATGGATTTACAGCCTCTTTTGCTGGAAACACAGTTGCGAAGAATGGGCATGTGCAGAAACTTGATAGAGTTTTACTGCCAAAACCTTCTCTAGGTATTTTATAAAAGAACCTCCAGCTCATCACATGTTGATTAGCTTTTGAGGCACAATTGCTACAGTGAAAAAAACTTACTGATTTGCATGTGTCGACAATTATTTTAACAGTAACAACTTGATTATACCGGTTTGTTAGTCCCAGATACGGTGTATTATTCCCTAGCTTTAGGAAGAATTCAGATAGTTATATCCTCTGGGTTCATTTAACCATAGCCTTAATCACTTCTGATTAAAAAATACATAAATGAGTTTGTGGATTCTTTTTGTTCCACCTCAGCTTTTAGGATTTTTCTGCCCTGGAGGCAAAAAAAGTGAAAATTGTATTTTAGTATATAGAAATGTTTGAAAGACTGTACAAAAATATTTTCCTTTTCATAACATTTTGTTTAGCTGCCTCATTATTACATTTTTAGTATTTTAATTTGATTAATTTCTGGTTTTGTGTTTGGGCTTTTTTAGTATTCTAATTGCAGTTACTCTACTGTTACTTTCTTCATGTTTACCAAGAGTTTTACTCCTATTGTTTCTCTGCATATATAACAAATTAGTCAACCATTTTCTCATATTAGTGGCAGGGGACTAGAAACCGAATTTCATCAATTTTTTTTTATTCTGTTTTGATCATATCATTGTAGAGAGAATTGTTGTGAAAGCCACACTGCTAAATTGTTGATATGACAAGCAAGATAAAGCTGAAACTATGAATCTCTCAGGTGGTGAGGTGGGGTGCAGAATTTTAAAAGTGCCCTGCAGGTCGAATCAGAAGCAAATACTGTCTGTAATGTGGCTGCAGCCCTCCAAACCATTCGCTTGAGGCACAGGAATCATTTCCAGTGCTAAAATCTATGAGACTAGAGCCCCAGCCTGAAAAATGCTTGTTCACTGGTGTCTGATCAAAGGAGCTCATTGCCTTCAAAGTCTGATGCAGAATAGCACCAACATTTTTTTTATAACTCTGACTCTAATTTCCACTGTGCTCCCTCTGATTCAGTGACAAGCAGGAGACAATATTAGGTATGGCTCAATCTGGCTTCAGTAGTAAAGCCGAGTGGCTGAAGCTCACTCGTTTGACCTTTTATGCTGCCCCATATGCTCCAATTTGGAGCTGCAATCCCCATATGCTCCTATATTGGCAACACTTCATTTTTTATTTGAATGAGACAAAGAACATTTCCGTGATAGGTAGGCTACTCAATTCTGTCTGCTGGGTCTGCACTCGGCTCTCAGTGAAGCCAAGAGAAAAGTCCACAGGTAGAGATATCGCAGCGTTATGATCTCCTCCCACCCGTATAGAACAAAACTGGTATGGCAGCCCAGTGAACTGTAAAAAAGATTTAAGTAGGGAAGTTTTTTGTTCTTTTTGTTTGTTCTGTTTTTAAGCAGTATCATTCTTGCTGAGATTTGTTGCCTATATATATATACTTCAGGTGGAGGGGACTGAATTTTTATTATTTCTAGCTGACTTTTTTTTTAGTATAATTTTTAATTGGAGTTTTACTTTTGTAAACTGGAAATAGAATGTTTCAGTGTTTCTACATGTAATGGCATATTGGTATAGACCAAGCAGTGTTTAGAGTTTCCATTTTATTATTTTGTCTTCCTTTCTAAATATGTTGTATCAAAAAGGTACACTTTCAATTGTAAAAATATAAAAAAATAACTGAAATATTTCTGAAAAGTCTGGTTTGCTTTTTCATCAGACTTTCCTGTGACTTACTGACATAAACCGGATACCAGCCAGGAAAGGCTGGAGCAGACACAAGTTGTTCTCCAAAGCATTGGGCGGATATCTTCTATTGCTACCAATCTCTATTGAGTTTTAGTAAAAATTGCTGAGTTTTTCCAATTGTAAGCTCAGCCCTGTTGTACCAATGCA
>NW_010201132.1:2858-3964 GCF_000695765.1 Mesitornis unicolor
ATTCCTGCTCTGGTTCTCTGTAAAATATAAATTCCCTTAGAACAAGTTGCAGTGAGTTTTTCTTGAGACTGAATATTGGAAAACCAATATTAACAACAAGCGTCTGCCCAAAACACAAATGTGTATAAACCTTAAGCCTTAAAAAGCAACATTTATCAGTCTTGTGCAGCACCACTGAATGTAGTAGCGTGTATATCCTGTCCACAGTGCATTCTAACAGATATGTGTGCATCTGGAAGGTGATTATTACATTAGTTCATGTGCTAGGTTGACACTGAGGCCAGAGAAGTATGATGCCTATTCAGATAGGGTTCAAATAAAGTATGTGCATGCTTATATTTGTACATAAACTCCTAGAAACCTAAGAGAGACTTCAGGATCACCCTTGAAAAAACTGCTGCAGTGAATTACCTCAAAGATTTTCATGCCCGACCTGCAGAGCTGAGCTAGGCACTAGTGCGTGGCTCATGAATTCACCCTGAAATATGTCCAGTTTATCAAAGAGAAACATGAATTTTCAGTGACCAAAAATGGACAGAGTGACTTGTGGCACAACATTGGTGGGGATTTTAATTTATTTTGTTATACTGTACTCTGCTGACATTTCCAGTTTGTGAAAATACAAACAGTCTGCAAGCCCATAAATCTTTTCCATGAAGCTGAAAAATGACTATTGCATAAATCCTCTATCTTCAGTAAGTTTTAAAATACATCTGACCCAGTACGTTTCTCAACAATGTCACCAGAAAATGTGATTTATTTCAGGTTTTAGATTTGTTAATGATATGTTTATTCTGATTAATAATACTATATTTCAGTTAAATTTATTTCTTTTTTTGTTTGTTTTTTATTTTAAAGAAACTAGTCAAAGCAATTTGAGCATGTCCAAATCTCTGCAGGAGAGCACTGCAGGAGATATTTTACTGTGTATTGCACATTTAGCATTTAGCCATAGTTTTAGCAACACCATTTCAATCCAAATTTGAAAGCATACATTTTGTATGTTCATATATTTATATAATTCATATATATATATTCACATATATGTTCTTATATTCATATGTATGAATATATAATTCATATATTCATCCCAACATCACCATAGG
>NW_010201133.1:0-838 GCF_000695765.1 Mesitornis unicolor
CTGTTAACTCTGGAGCCTACTGAGCACTGTTGGCTTTGGGGCCTGTGTTAATTCTGGAACCTACTGATAGCAGCCATGAAACGTACGGGAGTGAGGACATCGGTAGGTTCCAGAGTGAACGCTGCGCTCTGGAGTGCTGGAGGCTGTTAACTCTGGAGCCTACTGAGCACTGTTGGCTTTGGGGCCTGTGTTAATTCTGGAACCTACTGATAGCAGCCATGAAACGTACGGGAGTGAGGACATCGGTAGGTTCCAGAGTGAACGCTGCGCTCTGGAGTGCTGGAGGCTGTTAACTCTGGAGCCTACTGAGCACTGTTGGCTTTGGGGCCTGTGTTAATTCTGGAACCTACTGATAGCAGCCATGAAACGTACGGGAGTGAGGACATCGGTAGGTTCCAGAGTGAACGCTGCGCTCTGGAGTGCTGGAGGCTGTTAACTCCGGAGCCTACTGAGCACTGGTGGCTCTGGGGACCCTGTGAACTCTGGGGCCTACTGCTGGGGTGTGGGGTGGACTGGCAGTTCCCTGTACGGGTGCTGGGTGGTGCTGTTGCTGCCATCACTGTGCCCCAGCGTGAACACCGTGTTGCTGCTTTCTGCTGTTGGCACACGTTGTGTTAACTCTGGGGCCTACTGATGGTTGTGGTTAGCAGCCAGGCCTTACTAATGGTTGCTGTTAACTCTGGTCCCTATCAACGGTCGTAAGTCGCGCTCTCTTTGCTGCCGTTAACTCTGGCCCCTACTGATGGTCTCGCTCAGAAGCTGAGCTCACTGTTCACTCTGGTCCCTATCAATGGCTCTGCTTGTTATGCTCTACTTGTTGCTGTGTACTCTGGCCCCT
>NW_010201134.1:0-3872 GCF_000695765.1 Mesitornis unicolor
TGGCCGGGGCCTGGGTGCCCGCGCCCCACAGCGAGGCCGTGGACGTCGTCGTGCTGCAGGGTAAGGCCCCGCCCCCCGGGAGGGGGGGATGGGAAAAAATGGGGGAGGGGCACAAGGGGGAAATTCGGGGGGGAATGGAAAATTGCGCCAAATTTGGAAGCCAATTCCTCCACTTTGCCCCCAAATTCCTGCTCTTCCCTGACATTTTTCCGATTTCTGGCCAAATTTCTCCAAGTTTTCCCCAAATTTCTCCACTTCTCCCCACGTTTTTCCACTTCTGCCCAAAATGTCTCCCGTATTTCCTAAATTTTTTCAGGTTTCTGTCCAAATTTCTCCACTTTGCCCCAAATTTCCTCAATTTTCCCTCAAATTTCTCCACTTTTCCTCAAAATTTCTCAATTTTTTCCCAAAATTTGTGATATTTCCTAAAACTTTTCACACTTCTGTCCAAATCTCGCCACTTTTACCCAAATTTCTCCACTTTTTCATCAAATTTCTCCAAATTTTCTCCAAATTTCTCCACTTTTTCCCCAAAATTTGTCCAGTTTTCCCCAAATTTCCCCAAATTTCTCCACTTTTTCCTCAAATTTTTCCATTTCTCTTCATATTTCTCCAAGTTTTCCCCAAATTTCTCCACTTTTTCCCCAAATTTCTCCACTTTTCCTCAAGAGTTCTCAATTTTTTCCCAAAATTTGTAATATTTCCTGTAACTTTTCACACTTCTGTCCAAGTCTCGCCACTTCCCCCAAATTTCTCCACTTTTTCATCAAATTTCTCCAAATTTTCTCCAAATTTCTCCAATTTTGTCCAAATTTCTCCGTTTCTGTCCAAATTTCTCCACTTTTTCCCCAAATTTCCCCAATATTTCCTAAATTTTTTCAGGTTTCTGTCCAAATTTCTCCACTTTTCCCCAAATTTCCTCAATTTTCCCTGAAATTTCTCCAAATGTTTCCAAAATTTCTCCACTATTTCTCCAAATTTCTCCAAATTGTTCCCAAATTGCTCCACCTTTTCTGAACTTTCTCCACTTTTCCCCAAAATTTCTCAATTTTCCAAATTTCTCCAATTTTCTCCAAAAACTCTCCAATTTTCCCAAATTTCTCCACTTTCTCCCCAAATTTCTCCATTTTTGCCCAAAATTTCTGATCTTTCCTAAAATTTCTGAGCTTTCTGTCAAACTTTCTCCACTTTCCCCCAAATTTCCTCAATTTTCCCTCAAATTTCTCCATGTTTCCCCAAAATTTCTCCAATTTCCCCCAAATTCCTCCAATTTTAACCAAATTTCTCCACTTTTCCCAAAGATTTCTCCGATTCTCCTCAAATTTCTCATTTTTTCCTCAAATCTCTCCACTTTTCCCCAAATTTTTGACATTTCCCCTAAATTTCTCTTGTTTTCCCAAAATTGCTCCAGTTTTTCCCCAAATTTCTTTGTTTCCCTGAAAGTTCTCCATTTTTTTCCCAAATATTTCCTCTTTTCCCTAAATTTCTCCAAATTGTTCCCGAATTTCTCCACTTTCACCCAATTTCTCCAATTTTGTCCAAATTTCTCCACTTTTTCCCCAAATTTCTCCACTTTTCCTCAAGTTTTTCCCCTTTTGCCCAAAATTTCTCCTGTATTTCCTAAAATTTTTCAGATTTCTGGCCAAATTTCTCCACTTTTCCCCAAATTCCTCCAATTCTTTCCAAAATTTCTCCACTTTTTGCTGAAATTTCTCCAAATTGTTCCCAAATTGCTCCACTTTCTCCAAAATTTCTCCAATTTCCCCCAAGTTTTTGAAAAATTTGTCCAAATTTCTCCACTTTTTCCCCAAATTTCTCCACTTCTGCCCAAGTTTTTCCACTTTTGTCCAAAATTTCTCTGATATTTCCTAAAATTTCTCAGGTTTGTGAAAAAATTTCTCCACTTTTCCCCAAATTTCTTTGTTTCCTTGAAATTTCTCCAATTTTTTCCCAAATTTCTCCACTTCTTCCCAAATTTCTCCACTTTTCCCCAAGTTTTTCCACTTTTCCCCCAAATTTTCCCCAGTATTTCCTAAAATTTTTCAGGTCTCTGTCCAAACTTCTCCACTTTTCCCCAAATTTCCCTAAATTTTCCCTCAAATTTCTCCACTTTTCCTCAAGAGTTCTCAATTTTTTCCCAAAATTTGTGATATTTCCTAAAACTTTTCACACTTCTGTCCAAGTCTCGCCACTTTTCCCCAGATTTCTCCACTTTTTCATCAAATTTCTCCAAATTTTCTCCAAATTTCTCCACTTTTCCCCAAATTTTTCCACTTTTTCCCCAAATTTCCCCAATATTTCCTAAATTTTTTCAGATTTCTGTCCAAATTTCTCCACTTTTCCCCAAGTTTCCTCAATTTTCCCTGAAATTTCTCCAAATGTTTCCAAAATTTCTCCACTTTTTCTCCAAATTTCCCTAAATTGTTCCCAAACTCCTCCACTTTTTCTGAAGTTTCTCCACTTCTCCCCAAAATTTCTCCACTTTTTCCAAATTACTCCAATTTTTCCAAAAATTCTCCACTTTTCCCCAAATTTTTTCAATTTTGTCCAAATTTCTCCACTTTTCCCCAAGTTTTTCCACTTTTTGCCCAAAATTTCCCCAATATTTCCTAAAATTTTTCAGATTTTTGTCCAAATTTCTCCTTTTTCCCACAGTTCCTCAATTCTCCCCAAAATTTCTCCCCACTTCCCCAAATTCCTCCACTTCTCCCCCAAACCGGGGGAACCGGGACCTTTTTGCTGCTTCCTCTTCCACAGCCCAGGGTCACCTCATCCCATTGGTCGCCGGCTGCACCGCCGGGGCCGTCACCTTGCTCCTGGGGCTCCTATTGGTCGCTTACCTGTGCCGCAGGCGGAGAGGTGAGCGCTGACCACAGCTCGGCCCGTTCCCGCCAAATCTTGGCCAGTTCCCGCCAAATCTCAGCCAATCCCCATTTATCTTGCCCAATTCCCGCCAAATCTTGACCAATCCCCAGCGATCTTGGCCAGTTCCCGCCAAATCTCGGCCATTTCCCGCCAAATCTCGGCCATTTCCCACCAAATCTCGGCCAATTCCCACCAAAACTCACTCAATTCCCGCCAAATCTCGGCCAACCCCCATTGATCTCAGCCAATTCCCACCAAATCTTGGCCGTTTCCCACCAGATCTCATCCAATCCCCATTGATCTCGCCCAATTCCTGCCAAATCTCAACTAATTCCCGCCAAATCTGGACCTATTCCCGCCAAATCTTGGCCAATCCCCATTGATCTCCCCCAATTCCCGCCAAATCTTAACTAATTCCCGCCAAATCTCGGCCAATCCCCATTGATCTCAGCCAATTCCCGCCAAAACTCACCCAATTCCCGCCAAAACTCACCCAGTTCCCACCAAATCTCACCCAATTCCCGCCAAATCTCAGCCAATCCCCATTCATCTCACCCAATTCCCACCAAAACTCGACCAATCCCCATTCATCTCGGCCAATTCCCACCAAATCCCACCCAATTCCCGCCAAATCTCACCCAATCCCCTTTGACCTCCCCCACTTGCCGCCAAATCTCGACCAATCCCCTCCAAGCTCCACACCCCCATGGGGGCGGGGCTTTGAGGGGGCATTTCCCATGATCCTTTGCGGGTCTCCCCCCACCCCGGGCAGGCAGCGTCCACTGGAAGGGCCTGCGCAACAAGGAGGACCCGGCCGCCTACGCCATGGCCACCGTCCCCCTCAGCGAGAGGTGACCCCGTCCCCGCCCTGGGGCGGACGCGGGGCCAACCCCTTCCCGGTGCGGTGAACGGGGGAAGTAAACGGGATCCTGAACCCCAAAAACGGCCTCTTACCACCCCCCCAAAACGGCCTCTTACCCCTCAAAATGGCTCCTCCTGCCCCCCTC
>NW_010201134.1:3927-4219 GCF_000695765.1 Mesitornis unicolor
GCATGCGCAGAGCCCCAAGGGAAAGAAGGGAGGGGGGGAAGAGCGCGGCGCGATCGCGCATGCGCTGAGCCGGAGTCTCCGAGGGGAGGGGGAGAGAGGGAATTACCCGAGGGGAGGGGGGCAGCGCGGCGCCATGGGGCATGCGCAGAGCGGAAATCTCCGAGAGGAAGGGGGGAGCGCGGCGCCGTGGCGCATGCGCAGGACGGGAATCTCCGAGGGGAGGGGAAAAGAGGGAATTACCCGAGGGGAGGGGGGAGCGCGGCGAGATAGCGCATGCGCTGAGAGGGAAACC
>NW_010201135.1:0-44427 GCF_000695765.1 Mesitornis unicolor
CAGGTTTCCCCTTTGCAACCTGTGGCGAGAGTCAGGTCAACTGGTCGAGTGTGAGGGAACTGTGACCATGGGCCGACCCAGACCGGAGCTTTGTGGACTTGGGCTGAAGCAGTTTTGTGTGTGAGGGAAATTGCAGCTGTGGGCAGACCCAGATTGGACTGTTGAGGACTTTTTCCCCTATGGAAAGGGGGCCATGTGGAAGCAGAGAGAGACACTGGGCTGAGTCTTCCTACTCCTGAGAAGCACATGGCATGAAAACTGACCGCAAACCCCCACTGCCATCCCCCTGCGTCTCAAAGCAAAGGGGGAGGGGGAAGGTGAAGAAACCAGGAACAAAAGCTGAGCCTGAGAAGAAGGGATGGGTGGGGGGAAGGTGTTTGACTTTAAGATCTGGTTGCATCTCCCATTGTTCTACTCTGATGTTGGTAACAAATTAAAATTGTTTTGTTTTTCATTCCTTATGATAAGTCTGTCGTTTGCCTGTGACCTTTTTTAAGCAGCGAGAAGCCCTCCCAGTCCTTATTTTGACTAGCCCTTTTTTGGGGGGGGCATCGTGGTGCTTGGTTAGGCAATGGGCCTAAACCACAACAAGGCAGTCTTTACAGGGCCTTGGCAAGGTCCTCACCACTGTCTCACATAGCTCAAGATGTGGCTCCACCATCACCCTGGGGCCCTTTCAGTGCCTGCCCAGACAATGGGCTAGGCTGCCCTGGAACAGCACCAGGCACAACTTCTTGTGAATCTTCACATGGTAGAAGCCTAATGGGCTATGAGCTGGGCTGCTCCAGATGAGATGAATCACCCCAAACAAACCCATCTCTCTGGTGCTAAAGGCGTGCACGTAAGGTCCTCACTGAAAACTCATCAGAGGACATACCAATGTTAGCTATTTGTTGGCTGTGGATCATCCATCTGTTAATTCAACCACACCAACCCACTGGCCATGATGCTACTTTTAAGAGCAATTAATCCACTACTACTACTAGCAGCAGCAGCAGCAGCAGCAGTAGTAATACTGCATTTAGTAGTAACACCTTTGTAATACTATAAAATCATAATAAGTACACAGTATTTAGTGATAGCACCTTTGTGGTTATTGCACATAAGCCTCCAGAAAGACCTCTGGCCTGGAGCAGTGGTTCAGTTTCATGCACTGACAGACGACCTGAAGACCCAGCTTCCAAAATAAAAGCCTCAGCTCAACCAAGATGTCTGGAAGGAAGGAAGATTTTTAAACTGACATGTGCGGTATCAGTAAGTTGAAGGATTTTTGCTGTATAGCCTTCTCTCCATGCCTACATACACTGTCCATACAAACTGCCCTGCAGAAACACGCAAGTGGGATATGCTCGCTTGATGACAGTCATTTTCCTGGTGTATTTTCGGATGGTCTTACTCCAGACTGCCAGACTGGGTGGGTATATCATTTCTCCAGGAGGAAGGCAAGGGAGCTACTGAATATGTGTACGAGTGGTGTGAGGACAAGCTGCCCCGGCTGTGCCATGCATGCCCTCCTGCAGCACCGTGACACACACAGTGGGCCACTCTTCTGGCTTTGCCACCAGGTGAAGAAGACGGGTGGTCATCATCGCTGCCTACAATCATTAACAAACAACATATCCAGTTAGGAAGTAGGGTCTCCAGTCAGATGGCACCCTACAAATCACCTTCCAATTTTGCCATTTCAATCTCCTCCCCACACCCTTGTCCTACCTTCTCTGGTTAGTAAAGATGACCTTCCGTGATGGCTGATGCATCAGAGGCCGTGTTGTGCCTTTTCTTGGTGTCAATGTCTGTTCTTTTTTTTTTTTCTTAACCACCAATGAAGGGCAGAAACGCAGCATCTGAAGCCTCAGCCGTGCCCAAGAGGTGACACTGGCCCCAAGGTTTTATTTCAGCAGCCTGCACAGCCATCTGCCAATGTGACTGCTACCGAGGAGGGATTAGACAAAATGCTGTAATAAAAGAAATTAAAGAGGAGAGCCCCATCTTCTCTATCACCTCTGGGTCTGGGCTGTGGGTCTTGATAGCTTGCAGGGGCTCCACCACCCACCCCACCAGCACCCAGTGGGGCAGGACCTGTGCCGAGGATCAGGGTGCACTGAGCATCCCTCCAAACGGCAGCCTGAGTGCAAGGGAGTCAAGGTGAAGGATGCAATGAGACCCCAAATTTCCCTTTTGTCACTCTTTGCAATGTAACAAAATGCCTACAGGCTTTCCTAGCCCTATGTGTCCTCACTCTTCTGTCAGCATTTGGAAACATACTGTAGGGAGGTGAAAATACCCTTCCCCCTGCCCCATCCCAGGCATCCTTCATCTCCAGCAGAGCAGAGTGCTGAGGAAGTGAGCAAGTCTGGTGTCCTCAGGGAAGCTTGCAGGACCAGCTTGGCCATAAATCACCTATAACCAGCCCAGAGCTCCTGTTTCAGTTCGGAAACACTCGGAAAGCATCCCGAGGAAATTCCTCACACAGGCTCCCAGCACAGCTTGGAAGTTAATGCGCAGATTAAGGGGCTTTGCCGGGGATGGGCTGCGGATCAGTCACGCGCTCACCTTCTGCAGGGCTCATCTCCAGCTCACACTCAGCCAGTGAAAGTGCTGAGCGTGCCGCCTTTTAACAAGGTTTGCAAAGGGTTTCTACCCATCTGCGCTGCACGTCAGGCCTGCAGGCAGCAAATGAAAGTACGCTGAGGCGTAGATGCAGCCCAGATCTTTTGCTAGCAATGGCCAACTGGGAATAAGAGTTACTTCTTTATAGCAGATGTGTAGCTCAAAGTTCACCATAAGTGCACTCGCATCGAGAGCACAGTGTGTATTGTTCTGCAAGAAGGCTAAGCTCAGCCCTTCAAAAGACCATGGAACAACTAATATCATTATTCAGTGAACAAAGTAAGCAAGTGAGAAAGAGCAAAATTAACCCTCTGGTCGCTCCCTGGAAGCAGGGATTTCTTTAACGCCCTTGAGTTAAACACCTGTGCTCACAGATACGTGCAGAAAATCTGCCATACAGCATCCTGCCCCTGTTTTCCTCACTAGTTTAGGAGTTGAATATTCCTTAAAAATATGACTAGTTGGACCAAGGCCAGGTGGAGCACCCCCACATGAAGCCCTCAGTGAATACAGCTCGGGATTTTCATCTGCAGTTATGACCTCGAGGGAAAATCGAAAGCAACAAATCACACATTTAAAAAAAAAATACCAGCACAGAAATACATCATTTTTTTTACTGACAAAATTGAAAAATAATACTTGCAGGCTAGAAGGGCAAAAGGAGAAGATAAGTCATAGAATCACAGAATCATACGATGTATTGGGTTGAAAGGGACCTTTAAAGATCATCTAGTCCAACCACAAGAAAACTTCACTTAGGTATTTTTAGGCAGATTTGAGCAAAGAAAAGTACATTCCTACAATTTCCAGCAGGACCAATTTAACTGGTGGATCTTCACCTATGCTATTCATTTGTTCAGAGGAAGAGATGAACGTAAGCCCTCACTGCAGTGCTGAATTCAGCATCATGTGGTTCCATCGAATTCTCCCCCAAAGCTGACCCTGGCCCTTGTAATTTGTAATAATTGCAAAAACGAACCCTGTGTCTCTGCTTTTCCTGCAGTCATGCTCCAACAACACACCCGTGACTGGGAAGAGGGAGGTTCAGCTCTGGACATTTCCCCGGGGCGTGCACCCACCACCACAGGCTTTGCAGGACGAGGCCCATCAGGTTTCACTTTTACTTTCCAGCCGTGGTAATGCCATGCCAGCAACAAGGGCAAACTGCCTCCCCTCCTGTACATCCCCATGCATCGCTTGGCCACATGGCTGGCCATGAATTATTCCTGAAAATCTCCTTGCCTGACAAGGAACTACATTATTTACTAAAGGTTTCCTTTATTCTCACAAATGTGCTTCATGCAGTGGTTCTCCATGGATATCTTCATCTTCAATATCTTCATCTCTGGGTGAAATCAACTCAGGTGGTCAAGAAACCATAAGCAGGGCAGTCCCAGAACTTGCTAAAGAATCTCTGAGCAGGATACAACAGCTCTGGGTTAGGGAGAAAATTGGGGTTTTCTGTCCCAAACGTGGCTGGAGATGGTTTCTGAGTGTTTTGGTGAATAAAAGAGCTCATCACGTTTGCACCCCCAGGACCACGTGCTGGAAAAGGGAAGTGAAACAGCAAATGAAAGGGACCCATCCACTCCTTTGCTGCTCTGCGGGGGTGAGCTGAGATGCTGGACTGTGATACGTTAAGGGCTTTATTTGTGCTTGCTCCAGTCTGCTGTGTTTGTAGTTCACATTCCCAACCTGGTCTCCAAAACTGCCTTTTAAATCAAAGGAGAGTGATTTGTACTGTGTAAGTGTGCTAAGAGAGGCAGCAAATCCAAAATTATCAGGGTGCAGGGTGCCGATAGTTCAGGTTTTGGACCAGAATTGATCCATTCCCCTCAATCTGGGCTGAAAAAGGCAGAGGACAGCCAAATCTGCGCACAGTGTGAGCGTCACTTTCATCCTCTGAAACACTGTGGGGGAAATGAGACTTTGGTCCTTGCAGCAGGGCGTGCTCCACTTTAAAGATCTTGATGTGATCGTCCTGGAGGAGAGATCTGAGCGCGTGATAGCGCTGAGAAAGGAAGGATGTTTCAGCACTGGTACAGGTGAGGAAGGAGGTGCCGTTCGGCTCGACAGGAACCCCTGTGCCGAAAAGATAATTTCAAGCTGAGCTGTGGTTTACCGCAGGCTCCTCATGACCGGCTGAGCGGTCGGGCGGCAGGGCTGGAGGGGAACAGGCGCGTTTTCCCACAGCTGGGGCCCGCGCAGGCATCTTGGGGCTTGGCTGGGGCGAAGCTGCGGCGCTCTGCTCACACAGGTGGCCCCAGCTTGCATTAAACCCCCCTGCATTAAGCCCCTTGCACTAAATCCCCTTGCATTAAAACCCCTTCCCCAGATTTTCAGAGCAATCAGGGAGAAGGGCGACAGCCACGCACTGTCTGGTGCACAAGGACCTGGGGTTTTTTCCCCCCACTGGGACAATGCTCGAAGCACCTGGTTACAGTGATGCTTGGCTGTTACGGGACAGGAATCAGGGAATGACAAGAATCACAAGGCTTTTTCAGGGATCTCCGTGGGTTTCAGCACTGTGACCTCCATGACGACATCAAACTTCACTGCACCCTCTTCGCTCAACACTAAACCTCTCCACTTGTGATTTGGCAAGTGCTCCCCTGAGGTTATTTCTCACCATTTCCATTCATTCACCTCCAGAGGAGAAATTTGCTCAGCTCTTCCCCAAAAGAAAGCCAGCTGCTCTCACTGCTCCTTGGCAAGGGCTGTTTCACTGCCACATGAGGCTGCCGCAAGAACCACGGCAGCATCATCACCAGCTGATCTTGATGGTGCCACCTGAATGTGAGAATTAAGGAAAAATCCTAACAAGGCTAATAGCGAGGCGGTGGGTGAGGTGGGCAGAGCGGCAGCAGAAGGCTCCGGGATTTCAGGGTTTCAGCTTTGCCACGCAAAGCAGCTTATGGATGGCACATCCAAGCTGGAGCCTGGATTAGAGGCAACACTGGCTCTGGCCTTGGGGAAATCTCCGTGCAACGGCTCACGGCACCCGCTGGGCAGCTCAGAGGATGCCCTTGTGTCCCCCTCCAAGAGCATTTGGGCTGCTGACCCCAGCACCAGCCTCCTAATGGAGTGGCACCAGCACTCCAGAGCTTGTTACGCTGGATTTTGCAGCACGCAGCAGCCGAGCAAATGCAGTGTGTGCCCCAGTGCTCACAAAGCCTTTCGGTGCCAGGGCTCGAGAGCGATGACCCAGACGCGACTGCACAACTTGGGCTGCACGGGGTCAGGTTCCTCTTCTTTGCATTGTTTCAAAGGGGAACTCATCTGTCCACGTTGCACACCACGTTGGTGTCGCCGCTCAGTGATGCCTGCTTTTAAGCTGGTGCTGTACCAACACAACGTTGTGCCTCCATCAAGGAGAAGTGTGGCCACGGTGGAGGATGGGGATGCCCCAACTTGCCCAGACACGACCCCAAACAACCTGCTGTAGCTGTGCCGTTGGTCCTGCCACAAGCAGGGTCAGGCCAGAGACCCCCCCTACACCTTTCTTCCCAGTCACACGTGACTTCTGGAACAGCCAAATATTTAGATGATGATGCTGACACACCCCAAGGGCAGCAAGATCTCTAGCAAATCCTGGCCTCTGGGAAATCAGGCCTTGCTCCAGTGGCTTTGGCTGCAGGGATGTTTCACAGCTCAGTGCCGTGGAAACCCACCCACCATGCATTTTCAGCTGGGCAGCACCTCCCATCTACAGCTGTCTCATAAAAATTTTAAAAAAATCACACACACACCAACAACTAAAAATAATCTCTTAATTTATTTTCATGTGCTTGCACAAAAATACTGTCTGCATCCTTGGAGACGTGGTTTATGAGCCAAGGGGCTGGGCACCTGTGCTGTCTTCCTAGCTCTTTTTAGAAATGGGCTAAATTCTTACAAACTGCACTAAACGAGTGCTTTCCTAGATCTGGGAGAGTTATCCTAACAGCCATGATATGCTCTGTGCAGGCAGGGTCACTCTCTGCAGCCTGGCACAGGGGCAGATGCAGCCCTGGCATTACATGAGGACAGGTCCACCGGGCACGGCAGAGCCCTGGCTTTCGGCTGGGAAGGTGCACATGGGCTTGGGCTACTGAATATGGCCACAGCTTCTTACTCTGACCCTCACCTCGAGCTAGTTCAGCCTAGATCTGAACATCTTCCCTCAAGGCTCATCCCTTCTCAGTGCAACTCGCATGGTGAGCCTCTGCTCTCAGAATCTCCCTTGCCTTGGGAACAGAGAGGTCTCTGAAGCCCCTGCGACACAAGACAAGCAGATCCACTCTTGCTGGAGCTGCAGATGTAAAACTGGGGGCAGCAAGAGCTCTTTAAGCACATCATTAAGTGGATACCATCATCTCGCTGCTCACATCTAGAAAATGAGGTACTGTCACAGAGACTTCGAAGTGCCCGCTGCCTGGAGTGCATCCAGGGGAACACATCGGTGAACTTTTCTACTCCACCTCAAAAAAACAAGTTGTTTCTGTTTAAGTCATTAATCTGGGAGGAAGCTAGAGGAAAGAGGCATTCTGATAGACCGTCGTGATATGGGGAAGGATAGGAGCAATTTGAGACTCCCCGTGATTCATGTTTGAAAACCTCTGAATCGAAAAATCTCGATTCGAAAATTATCTCTGAATCTGTGATTTGCTTATTATTCTGAGGTCTCATAGTGATCAAAGCTGTAAGATTGCAGAAAAGATGGGGTCAGAGACATCTCCACTTATCTGTCCCTCGTGGTATTGAAGGCCACTGCCTATGCAAGGCCCCTGCGAGAGCATCACGACTCTTTGGAACATGCCTGTTTGCAAGGTGGCGAGAGGAACAACGCAGCATTAAGTCAAAGATGCCTCATTTTCTGTTTTCTGCATGCCATACACTTTCAAGATTGACCTTTATTTGGATTTTTAGTGGTCTGGCTTGCTTCCATTTAAAATTAAAGGAAGGGGAAGGAAGTGCAAATGTTAGTGTGTTTTAATGGCAAAATCAATCTTTGAAGAAAGGAGCAGAAAACAAACAGTGAAGATGAGGAACAGAGCACAGGCAGAGTCTGGAAAGATCCCGTAAAGTTACAGCCTACTGCTTCATGACAAAGACTGCCATCCATCCCTGTGCACCAGGGCAGAGCTTGGATGGAGGCAGACTGGTGGGATGGGTTCCCAGAAACCATCACCACAGGTCCAGCAACGTTTGACCCGCCTTGCCAAGGTGGCATCTTCCAGGAGAACTGACAACCCAGCAGAAAACCCTCCGGTGCAGTTCATCATGTTACTCCCTTGGGGATCAATTCCTGCAGGATGGCCATGCCTGGATGGAAGCTGAGGAGCACATATGAAAAATGGGGCTTGGTTGCCATCTTCTGCAAGGTACGGTTCATGGATTAAGGTTTTTCCAACACTGCAACATAAAACCTTATTTCAGCTTGGTTGGTTTTGAATTCATGCTAAATCTAGCCAATACTAAATGCCTCACCAGATTAGATTTATTCCATAACCATGTGGCTCTCCGTGGCTACCTCGATCCGTGAAGACAGGAGACCATGTGCCTTTGTAAAAGTTTTGTGCACATACATGACCACCAATCTTCTCGCTTCTGCACAACACGCACTGACTGAAACCTGAGGGTTTGGAGCTTGTCAGTTCGGACACAAAGTTTGAAACTAGAAGACTTCACGGAAAGAAAAAAAAAAATCAATAAAACTGTATGGTATCATGAAATATCCTTCAAATATACTTTTAAAATTAACTTCAGTTTCAAAGTTCTTAGTGTCACTTGGAAACGGTCAAATGCAGCAGTAAATTACAGTGTTCAGTGGCTGTGAATACAGGATGTCGGATTTTTGTGAAATGCAGGGGTTCAAGAAAAAAGAGGCTGAATTGTACTTCTCTAATGGTTAAAATTCTGTCTGCTAAAAACAGCGCTTTATTTTTAGTGCTGTAGCAGTGAGAGGTACTAAACTTGTACCGTGATTTAAGAGGAAGGGCAAGCTAAAATCCAATCTAGAATAAATTATTTCTTTGTTAATTTATGAGTAAATTCAAAACTGACTTCACAGAAACACAGTTTAGCAGCTCAGAATTACTTGAAACCATGACAGGTAGTATTTTCAACATAATTACACTTGCAGTTTATTTTTTCAGTCTTTCAAATCAAATTCCTCGTTCATTCACTCACACGTGTATTTATATCCTTCCCTGGACCTGTCCCTCTATTTCTACACCTGTTCTGCCAAAATAAAGTATAGCGCTGTCTAGAACTCACCTCACTTTCAGACTAGCTGTTTACTTTAAATGAGTTTTTACGATGGTGGTGATGTAACCCTAAGCCTGAAATGTCAGCACAGTTTTCTTATTAACACACTGCCATGGGCTACGCTTAGATAAATCCTTTTCCCTCCTTCCTCTTGGCACTCACCAGGCAAAGCAGCTAAGCCACCTTCTATGTTGGCTGCTCCTACCCCGCTTCCTCCACCACCTGGACGGAGGAAAGGGCTGCTCCTTGCTCAGGGGACCCATGGCCAGCAGAGAGCCATAGCACACTGGTGACTAACCCAGCAAATACAGAGCTATTTTAAGTGCAGCCACTTTCCTGGCCAGTGTGTTTTACTGTGTTAAACTCACGTTACAGCCCAGATGTCAACGTCTATTCCCAAGATGACTTTGGGATAGCAGCCCTATTGCTATGAGAGCACTAGAAACGGACACGCTTTCACATCTCCACTCTTTCTTTTAAGAGCACAGCTGGGCTGGAGATGCTTGGACTGCACGCAGGACAGGTACCATGTTTCAGTGGCACATCATTGTGGTTAATGTCACCAAGCTCTTGAAATGAGCTCTTCCAGCAATTTCCAACCAAGGGCTCCAGAAAACCATGGGCTAAGAAAGCTGGCTGGCAGACAATGGCTATCCCTCACTTAAAAGTTGTTCATGCTAGCCATGTTGTCCTGACAGCAAAAAGTTGTCCTTGTTCCAGCCATGTCACGTGGCTAGAACTTGAGTAGATATGGTTAGACTTTGCGTAGGCTGTCCAGCTTGAGAAGCATAGCAAGGTATGTCCCATCAGTGATACCCCATGGTCAAAACAACAACCACAACCAGGGCTGATCCACACCAGAAGAAATGACCACATGTATGTATGTATGTATGAAAGCTCTGGGATCAATATGCCTGTTCTTCCTGCCACCTCCAGGGCTCCAAATGCTCAGAGAAGGAGTAAACTGCAGCTCCATGGGTTTTTGTGCTGCTTCAAGTCAAGCTCCTCTCCTTGACTTGATTTTCATGGGCTGTAAAAGTATCAGGACACCTGGCAAGACTACTGGAGCTGAGTGCCTCTGACTAGAGCCAGAAAAAGCTTTACTTCAAGCAAAGTAACCACTCACAGCACAGATCCTGGAAAATTCTATTCAATTCCAGCCCAGTAATTATTACAGCACACCAATAGATCTTCCTTTATTTATTTTTGCAAGATAAAGTCCAGTGATCTTAACACTAAACTAGAATTTAATCCAGCATAGTAAAATTCATCATAAATCTCAACTATGATTAGCAGCCAACTTTGAAATTGCTATAAATGAGACTTCACAGCCTCTGCAAGACTCATTGCAGAATCTATGCAGCCTTCGAAGTTGGAACGAGTAAATCCATCACCCCCACAAATCAGGAGAGGTTGAGTGTGAAGAATCATTTGTCCTGAACAATTGGGCACGGCTTTTGTAACCTGAAAAAAAAAAAAAAGGATAGAGGGAGATGGAAAAGAAAGCATTTTATACACCTGAATTTCACACCAGAAAGGTCAGTATTCCTGAGAAACATGCCTTCATATGAAGCACCCTTCCCATCCCAGATCATAGGTCCAAGCACTAACGACCAAAGCACCACAGTAAAATATTTATCTTCTGGAGTTAAATAACTAGAATAAAGTTTTCCTATATGTGGAAATTTAGAACCTTTATAGCCCCTTCCTGTCTTACTCTCACTCCATCTCACCAGAAATACATTGCCTGACCATGGACCTACAAGGCACGGAGATCTCTAAGCCTCATGTATGAAGAGACATGACCTCACATCAGCAAGGTGGGCTTGCAAAAACCTCTGGATATGGAAATATTCAAGGAAAGGGAGCCTGACATTTCCAAGACAGCCTGCAACATAAATAGGTTGACCAGGTGACTTTCCTGGATGGGAAGTGAAGTGGCCTTCAGAGTAACTGTCATGATGACTTGTCCGTGCTTCATGCTGCTGTGCATGGTGGCCAACCCACCTCATCTCCAGCTCTGCTGCACTGGTCTCCTTTTCCCTCTGAGTAGCACAGCACTTTATAGGCACTGCTAGAGATACAATCAACACTTTTTCTGTCAGTAGCGTGGGACAAGTTCTGAATAAGGTTGCTTTGATAAATATTTAATATAATTCTCAATGTATGCATTGTGTTAATTTTAAATATAATATTCCTGGGACTACAACCTCAATTAAACCGGTATCTGTGGAGTGGCAGCTCTTGAGCAGTTCTGTGTAATGTTTCTAACAGTGAAGGGACTTTGCTTTGGCCAATATCTATTAACCTGAAGCTACCTGGAACTCATGGAGAGAACAAGACCTCTTTTTGGTATTGCACTTTATGACAAACACCAATGCATGTCAAACAGCAGAGTAAAAGCAGACAGCATTTGTGTTTTTACCACGCTTGGCAGTGTCACACATTGTTGCAGCCCGTGTCAAACCTACACACAAACACCGAGTGTCCATGTTGTACTAAATCAGTGCTTCCTAGAGCACCACTGGTGAATCTCAGAATGGAGATAAGGCAGCAGCAGCACTGGCCTAAAGGTAAATGTGAGGGCAAGGCAAGCTCAGGCAGAAGAGATAAAAAAGATAAGAAGATGCAAGACAGCTTGATGATGAAGTGATCAGAGGAGGAAGGTGGGAAGAAATAGGCAGGGAAAAGGGAATGAAAAACAAGACCCATAAGGATGAAATGTTGAAAAAGAGGAAAAAATACCTAGAAAGCCAGAGAGAGAGAGACAAAAAATAGAGCAGAAGCACAGCAGTAGACCAGTAATAGATATCAGACCATAGAGATCATAAAGCAGGATACAGAGAGTACCATTTTCTTTCAATCATTTCTTGACTTTCTGCCTTTGGTCCAAAGATATGTTTTGGATTCCTGTGCAGTAAACTGACACTGCATCCCATCATACGACTGTCAGCTTTGGTGAACAAGACCTAGCATCCAAGGCATCTTGTTCAGTCCAGAGGATTTTGCCATTGACTCAAATTTACACGCAGCTAGCCACTGCCATGCCGTTATCTGCCATTTCCAAGTACAGATCAGCTACAAAACACCCACATTTATGTTACTGGCTGCATTTTGTGTTACTGGCATGTTAGCATCTCTTTAAAGGAGGTAATTATGTGAAATTAATTTGTAGCCAGTTGCGACTCATTCTGCATTAACCAACGTAAGAGAAGACTCTAGCCATGTATGGTAAATCCAGTCAGAGATCATCTTTCTCAGACTAATTTTAGGTCAGTAGTTAATTTATTCCTCAATTTCTCTTACAAATTGAGGTCACTGAGCATAAACAATGAAGAAAGGTTTAGCAGAAAAAGGCTTTTTGACTGTTCTTCCTCCTGGACTAGCCGGTGTTTATTTGATGCTGGCTGTACCAAACAGCTTCTGGTTGGTCATACTGACCAAAGTATCAGTATTTTCACATCTCAGCCTGCTTCTTTTCTCCTGTGTGGCACAATGGTGTGCTCAATGTAGTAAAGGCCCTCACTCCAGACACAGTGACTGGGGAAAGGAATGATCCTGCCCTTTCTTCGAGTTCTTCTGAAAACACCATCCAACACAAATTTCAAATTATCCTCAGCTCTATGGCACAGCCTGTTGGATCCTCATCCTCAAAGACCTCAAGACTCAGCTAGACAAAGCCATAGTTGAGGTCACCTAGTGCTGCTGATAGTTCTGCTTTGACCAACAGGCTGGACTAGAGTCCTGAAGAGGTCCCTTCTGAGATTCCCTCTGAAGAGGTCCAATTTCTGTGATTCTGTGTTTTCCCAGTATCCCTTGTACATATAAAGTGACGCTGTCAAAGGGACATGATGGGTTGGGAAGCTGTTTGCTCTGGAAGCTAATAGTGTCTTATCATAATTACAGCAGGGGATCCAGAATTGCAGCTGTGCTGCTAAGTAGTGTCAGTAGAAGTTTGGAAGTCCTAATCCCTCATCCGCCATGGATAATTGTAATGTCTGCATTTTAATCCCAGGATTGTGTTTGGCCATGTGAAAGACATTACAGCTGGATTTAATTAACAAGTAGGATAAATCCCCTCTAAAGGAGTCAGGGGAAAGATGCACCCATCTTATCAGTTTCCTTTGCTTCTGCGGCAACAGCTTATTATAATTGAAAGTAAAGACAGCTTTAAGAGAAAGAGCTCCATCCCAGAGATTTAATTTGGGCAGTGATTATTTTATAGGGTGGCAACAGAGATCTCTTTATTGAGATAACAGATCTGACCTACACTGACTTATTTGCAATCTAAGACATATTGACATTCATCCACCGAATTAAAGGCTGGTGATAATTCCTCCCATGACACAGCCATAAAACGCAAGCAGCTGCTGAAGTCAGTGGGTTTGGTCAGCAGCAGCATGGCCGACAGCAGGCAAAAGAGGCAGGAGAAGAAAGCGGGAAGAGCTGTAAATTGTACAGTGGCTTGAGAAAATAACAGAGCATCATCCAGCAGTGTAACCTCTGAATGTAATTTTTAAATAGCGGAAACAGGATGCACACCTAACGATTTAGAAAGACAACAATTTTGAAGCGACTGTGGAAAATAAAGAGTTCATTCCTACAGTCACTCTTCCAGCTGCCTGGATGAAGATGATGCAATAGGTACAAGGTGATAATAAATCCTGCATAGACATAATGTTGCCAGGCCTCAAAAAGCACAGTTGTTTGGCAGAATGCAATTGAGACTTTTTTTTTTTAATGCAGCAGGCTGAAATTAACTGCTGTTCTTGTCTTTAACGATGTTTTCGCGGTGAAATAAATCAGAACGGGCCATAGATGATGCATATGTAACCACTGACACTATGCTGAAAGTGTGAGCGGTGCAAGAAAAAGGCATATTAAGCCCTTTCCTTGCACACATAAACAAAGCAGCTGAATTTGACAAATTTTATGATAGAGCTCTGTGGTAGCAGCTGTATCTCGGGTGTATTAATTCTGTTTAAAAATACTTCTCACTTTGTTTTGGGAGCTCTTTCCAGAGTTGGTCAATCACATGTCTGGCTCTTGGGGACAGATCCAATTCTTCTCCTCCCTACCACCTGCAGCTCTGGTGCTCGCCAGGAGTTTGAAGCAGAAAGCTAACAGATAATGCAGGAGAAAAGACCAGAAGTCACATCCAGAAAAGGATGCCTTAACAGGCACAACTGTACAGAGATACTGTGACTAGCAAACAAAAAATCCCCCAAAACCAACAAACCCTGAACTGATACAGAGGAACATATAAAACATACCAGGATATAGGTATGAGTCATCTGAAACATTAAAACCTATGTTAAGGTCGTTTTTATACAATAACTGAGAACAAGTTCTATGAACTGGGAAGTGATTTGCAAACTACCAATACTTAAACTCGCAGAAAAATAAACTCTGTGCTAATGAGGCCAAGTTCCTAAACTGGATGCAGATCAAGGGGTATGCGCAGACTTCACAACAGTCATCTACAGTAACATTTCCAGACTTCATAAAAGGAAAAAAATTAGGGGACTGCTTTAAGTAAATATTTTGCATCAACTTCCACATCCAGTTTCACCATGTAATTTAACTTAAGAGGCTTTGGGTAAACATGAAGATACAGTCCAATACTTTAGGAAATTGCCAACCATTTCCTTGGATTTTTAAAAGAAGACTGTAAAATATACACATTTTGCTATTAATACCTTTAGGTAGTTTACTTTAAAATATTTTTCACATAACATACTGGGCCAAATTGAACTAGGCCAAATCAAATAATAACAATTAGTACGTCTGAACGCAAGCACTTTTGCTACTCTGTGGTAGGGTGGGAATTTTGCTAATAATATCACATACTTTTGGATACAGAGGAGAGACTGAGTAATATTTTAAAATACCAGTGAAAATCCCACCAAGGTATGTGGGATTTTCTTCCTTCCTGTGCACTGCTCCTGTCCCTGCTCACCAGAAGCACTGCATAACTTACCAGTGAGCCAGGTCCACTACATAAAAAGATTATTAGAAATGATCCGGCTGTTGTTGGCCAGCCTAGGATGCTGCTCATGGCTACATGGAGGAATGTATTACAGATAGCGAGCAACCATCCCTTTTCCTCTGAGTCCACAAGGATGTAAACCACTGGGGTCATACAATGTCCAGTTTCTTGTGATGCATCTCAGGTTTGTACTATGGCCTTGCCCTGGTAGCATCCTGCCAGCTGCCTGATCCCACCACAGGTTACCTGAGAGTATCTCCATTTCTGACACTTGATGCCAGCTGGTTTAGGCAAGGATGGCACAATTTTCTCCAAGTGACTGAGAATCAACTGCTGCACCTCTGCTGGGTCTGAATCCAGGTGCTCGCTTCCAAATGTCACAGTTGTGTGGACTACAACTGAGGGCCCAATTTCAGGAGACTCTGAAATAAAGGAGAGAGATGCTTTTGAAAGAGTACTCAATACTTGCCATCCCTGCATGCTGACAGTTGTGCCCCTAGCCTAGGAGTCAATAAAAAGGAAAATATATGTGGCACCACCTTGTTCTTCCAGCTGGAAAAACACAAGGAGCAACAACACAAGTTGTTCAGGAGAAGCGCAGTGAAGAAACACAAGCTTTTTGCAAATTTTGCAATGGTTTTCCCACTGCAGTAACCCCAGCTCCACGTATCTCTTCTAGAGGAACCTCAAGGCACTTCCACACCTCGTAAGTAGGACCTAGAAGAAGCAGAGAATATACTGAAAGCAAACTCTTCTCCTTTTTCCTCCCAGACATTTTGACAGGCTATGCAGAGAGGGCAACAAACTGCCAATTGTGGCAACCTGGCAAAAGAGAACAAAAAGAAACATGGAAAAATGACTTTGTAAGAATTTTTCCAGCCAAGTCTACGTATATAGTCACAGGGCATTCAGAAGCACATGGTCATAGCTGCCCACCCACAAGCTCTGGCTTGGGTGGTGGGGAAACCCTTTACCAAAAGCTCAAGCTCATCCAGCCATGTGGTAAGATTAAGGTTTTAGATTCTGCACCCTTTTGGTTTATTGAGATGGAAAATTATTCCTGGAAACAGAACAGCTCTGCCGCTGCTCATGGGGATTGATACCCAGGGGCTTGGCGCACCGCTAACGGCCGCAGGCATGTGAAGTCCTTCTGAATGCAGCAGTGCATGCCAGATATAAACCAAACAAAATGCAGCTGCAGCCACCAGCCACCTCGTCTATCTGAAGAGCTGGAGGAGTGTGGGCAGCCAGGTCACCGCAGCCCACCTACATCAGACTGATTTTATAATAAGTTAACTTTATAATAACATAAATTATATTTATATTACCTATATCAGACTAATTTATATTCCTCCTCCCTTGTGCATCTGAAATGCACGACCCCTGACGGGAACAACCTCTGCAACACAGTAATATGAAATACGTGGACACGAAATCATCATGGGATAAAAACTGTCTTTAAGGCAAAGGACAAAAAAAGAAGAGTGTTTGTTGCATTACTGTGAAAAACATCTGCTCCTCCTGTAATTGGTTGCATATTGGCCATGCAACAGTATTTACATAGTGGAAAGGCTAGCATAAAACCAGTACTTTACATTTATGGAGCGGGAGAAGAGGAACAGAAGCCAGGCCAGGTTAGCTTGAGAAATCAGCACTTCCTTTTGGCCTGCACAAGTGGACTCAATTCAAATCCTGCTGCTCTCAGAACTTCCAGGAAATCAATCTGTGGCTGTCTACATGCAGGTTTTGGGGAGTGTGAACCTTCAATACAACTTCTGCCCTTGGGCAAACACATGCAAGTGAACAAAACTCAGAAAAAAGAGTTTGTCCCTTAAAATCCACCCAGGCTGCAGTGCCAGGGAAGGAACTGAGGGCAGCTCAAGTGCTGACATTCATCCCAGCAGACTTGGAAATGGCCAGGCTTCATTAGGGCTGGGGCTGGCTGTGGGTTCTCTACAGCAATGGACTTCTGTCCTCACCAGCATGTCAGCTTGTCACTGTACAGACTTGGTCTGGATGGCCAACCACCAGTGGCCAGAGAATTTGCCTGGAGGACCTTCAGGCTCAGTGACTTCCCTGTGCTGAGGCACGATGAGGACCCAGCAGATCCTTGTGTGAGTTGTTCCTGCCAGGGCTGCTCCACTTCGAATGAGCAGGATGTGCTTGGTGGAGCAAGGACACAACCTGGGTTCTGCTATATTTCAGCTGAGAACCTGAATTCACCGAGCTGGCCATTAAGTTATTCCCTCTCACTCCATTAGCCAGAAAGTCCCTCTTTTGGAAGGAGAAGGCCTTTTCTAGATAAGCTTTGTTTGAATTAGCACATCCCTAGAAAAATATTTTAGTTTCAGCAAATGAGCATTTCATGACCAAGGAATCCACAAAGAGTGAGTCAGTTGAACACTTTCTGGCCGGTTCTGGCTGTTAGGTACCAAGCTCGACAGCAGTCTTCATCTCTGCTGTGTCAGTGCAGAGATCTCCAGCTCCAGCTCCTCCAGCTGGAGATCCCCTTTGAGAAGATGAGAAATTCCAGCTTTCCAAAGGCAATCAAAATATCTTTCTCTGATAAGCTTTCTGTCCTGGGCTGACCACTTCAGAACACACTGCTGAGCTGCAGCAGGACCAAGTCCTAGCACCCACATGAAGCATGAAAGCAAGGGCTTTTACTTCAGTTGGAAGGATTCCTTCACTGGGTCTCCTTCTTGGGTGGGTCAGCTCAATCAGGCCTTGCTTTCGAGAACTGGGAAAATGGCAGAATGTGGCAAAAAGGGTAGGAAGACACTTCCTGGTTGTAATCAGGACTGCAACATGACAGGCCATGTCTGAAGGCACCCAGTGATGGTGCTGCCTTTTCTCAAAGTTCTCCTTTTCCAATTTAGGCACCCCTAAGAGCAGAAGATCACTCCCTTCACTCCCTGGATTGGGCTCGCCAGCTCTGTTTCAGCAAGTACTAGAGCTCTTTTCCTGGGTAATTTCCTGAAGAGTCCAGAAACTTTTAGATTGTTTCCTATTTTAATCTGAGGTGCTCATTCTGCTCTCTAGTGTCTTGGGCATGAAAGCAAGCCTTAACCATCAGGGATAGACAGGTCCAAGACCTCCACCTAACATGGATTTGGGGTGAGTGTAAGGCAGATCTAGGGACTAAGACTGTAAAGTGAAACAAGGACCACTCTTGCCTTGAAGCAGACACAGCCAAAGAGGGTCATCCTCTCCCCTGAGCCCTGAGGAACGCATCGCCAGAGTCTAACATCCAGCCTCAGACTCATTTTCCTGCAATTCCTCCTGCCACCCCCAAGATTGGTTTCACAGGCTAGCATGGGACACATCTTTGCTGCATCAGCTTTTCCAGCCGTCTGGAAAAACATATCATGCTCTCCTTCCCATTTGGGGTAGAAAACAGGTATCCTGATGTCACTACATCGAGACTGTCAGGGACAGAAGACCAAGTGGGGAAGCCTATGACAAACCTTGGGATTTATTATAGTGTACATGGTGTTTAGGCAAATTATTCTACATAAATGCAGCAAAAAGGCTCATTATGATGCATTTTAATAAAATAAATATTCATTGCTTGCTGTGACTTGTTATAGCCAATGATTTTTGGACAGGGCCGCCTTTTCTCAAATCTCTTATCTCTTCCATAGCATGTACGACACAAGTTTCAGGAGAACAGGCAGTTCGTTGAGTTTTTAATTCCTCCTCTGAGCTACTCACAGCTTGGAGAGTTTCCAGAGGCCACTGAGTCATAGCCTTCCAGTACTGAAATATGCAGCCTGCGAGTATCAAGTTTAGCCTCAAGCCCTTTTCTTTCTTCTGCGAAAAATACCGGCTAACAGAGGAGTTTAAAATAGATTTTTCCCTGAAAGCACTGGGGGTATCTCAGCCTTGAATGACTGCTAAACTTGAACGTATGAACAACTGTTAAGCTGTTGCAGGAGTAAAACCATAATTTTCCTTGCAGTGCGTTCAGATCAGGCTGCAACAGCTAGCTTAAAAACAAGGGCTTCTGGCAGGGCTTCTCATGAGATTTTAATTTCCTTTATTTGTGGCAAGGATAGAAGCCATCCACAGCCATGCTAGCGGATGACAAAGTAGCATGGGAGATGTGGCAAGCCCAGGAACACTCGGTAATGCGAGAGGTAATGATCTGAGGGTGAATGGAAGGAGCATAAAACCTTTCATCTGCTCCCAGTTCTCCCCCGCTCTCATCCCAGCTGCACAGCAATTAATCCGATCAGCCGATGCAGTGGAAGGCATAAGACGCTGGGCAGATCAGAGCTAGAACGAGACGGCAAAGTTGGCTGGAGCTCATACCTGCTTAATGAGCACGGAGCCGCTCTGCCAGCATTGGCAGCACCCTCGGCACCCACAGTTGCTGAGGGACACCACTGAAAACGCACGAGTGGAGAGCTTGCGTCCAGCTCTCTTTCCTCCGTTGGCTTTTTGTGCAAAGACCCTGTTGAGCTGCGGCCAGAGAGGGAAGCGCCGGCATCATCTCGTGCAGCTGCAGCAGTTCGGTGGACATGGTTTGTACCCAAGGCTCAGATTCTCCTCTTCCCCATGGCATAGAGAAGATGCAATACTATAACTACAGCTTTCCTTTACTTCTGCATTGAGTTTTCCTCATTTTACTGTTAATTCCTTTTGCTCTGCTACATCACCAACGCAGATAGACAGAAGATGCAAAGTGATGAATGTGAGAATAAACACATTTCAAGACTCATCTTCCTTCCATGTAAACAGAAAAAAAGCAGTGCAATCTTCAACTGTCACCCATCCAGCCCAGCATCCCACCCATGACAGTGACAGTGTCGCAGGAGCTGCTACCTGGTCCCTGCCTGACCTGGCTGTGCGGACCCTGCAAGCCACGGAGCAGATGGCTCATGGGGATGGGAAGAGGGGCTGAGCCAGGCTCTGATGTGTGTCCCAGATTTAACACGGCCACCCTCCTTTTGGGATGTATTGGCCACCACCATGTCTTGGCCACCACCACTACCTACATGCAGCAGCTTGGAGCAGCCTGCAAGGCTAAGCAGAGTAGTAGGGATGAACAAATCCCATTTTTTTTGTCTCAAAGTACAAACTTCCCCTCCAGACAAGTCAAGTCCACAAAGACCTTATGGGAGGCATTGAAGCACTTCAGACCAAAGTCTAACAGCACTGTCAGTCTGATTAGCAGTGTCTTCCCCACTTAGCAAGTCTGAAACCACATACTTGGAAAAGGAAAACTGATTAATTGAAAAGACAGGAGATTAAATAAATGCTGAACTAAATAAGTGGGGAACTGAAAAGTGAGGATCTAACTGCATCTTCCACATCCTAAAGGGAAGGTGACAGAGACAACAGAGACAGACTTTTCTTAGAAGTTCAAAGCACAAAGAGAAGAGCCAATGGGCACAACCGCAATGAGAGAAAATTCCAACTGGACATGAGGATGCAGCCCCTTCCCATGTGAGCAGGGCAGGGACAGGGCCCTGAGTGGTGTGGGGTGTCCACCCTCAGAGACTGCCCTGACTCGCCTGGACACCTGTGGTAGCTGTGATGTTTGCTCTGCTGGGAGCCAGGTCAGAGACTCACAGCCCGTTGCCTCCAGCCACAGCCTGGTGGGTTTGCATAAGCCTGCAAAAACGGACAAGGAAGACCTCCAACACCAAGTAGCATGAAGTACAAGCTGTCACAGGTAGAAGACACATCAGCTGTCTGGAAGGGGTGTCAAGGACAGAAAGCATGAAAGCAATTAGAGCTCACCATACACTGCACTGAAATTATAGTAACTTGCCAGTTATAACCATGCATTAAGCGCTAGCAAAGGCTCCCCGTGTTGAACCCTCTGGGGAAACTCAATCTTGACCTACACCCTGGGATTGATGGGAAAGGTGTTTGGATTGTGAGCAGGAGAGGGTGGCCATCAGCTTCCTAACATTTCAGGACTGTCTCAACACTCATCATTAGTTCTCAGCTGGAGGAATCACACAGGCTGTGTAAAGAAAGAGGAGGACAGATCGCTGACAGTGAGAATGTATGCAGGATTAAGCCTGTCAGGAGTATTATCTTCCAGAAGAAGGATGGGGCTAATAAAAGACACCCTGGAGAAAAGCACAGAGAACAGAGCCCAGGGCCACTTCAGTGGCTGGCAGCTCAAGAGCATTTGGCATCAGAAAGGTGGTTCCTAGCTTTGAATAATGCATTTAGTGCAGAATGGTGAGATAGAAGACCATGGTGTCTTGGGCAAAGCTGCTCAGCAAAGCTGCTCGGGCTAGAAGCATAGCAGTCACTATCACGGTGAGATAAAGAGACTTGTGGGAGAATTCCTCCACACACACTGTACTACAGTGCAGAGACAACACAAACAGCCTGTGGTGCCAAGTCCTCCCACGGGGACCTCATTCTGCCCTGAAAAGTTCTCAGATGATATTAAGGGTGTAAAGTCAGCTCCTGTGGTGGCCATGTCCTTCCTACCATCAGTCCAGGGAAGGAAAGGGACAGAGAGATCACTAAAGCTCAAACACCTTAATAAAACAAGACATAACTTCTCAGAGAAAGCCCACAGCGGATTATCTGTTCACCAAGACCTTCACTCTTGCAAAACGTGAAAGCTACTTTGCTCTGGTGAATCTCTGCCAAGGTCAGGGTTCAGAGTCCCTAAATTCAAAAGACATTTTAGAGATTAGCTGTGAACCCTGGGATCCACAGAGGCCGGAAGTTCCCTTAGTGGGGAGAACAGCAACAGAGTCTGAAAGTCACAGGATTCATTTGGCAAATGGTCATGATGGTGACTATCATCTTCTGGAAGAGTGACAGGACAAAATAAAACTGTGGAAGGGGAGGAACTGGGAGATAACATGGATTTCAAGATGCCAGGAAGGGGACAGAGCACAGTGCTCCTGGGACTATATTCACGGCAGAAGGTACACTAAGAAGGACCTATCTGCCCTTCAACACTGCCTGTGCGACTAGCACTGGAGACTTGGCAAAGATAAGGAGAAGCAGCTATAGCTTCTCCTACTACCCCTGAGAAAGCAGAAGCCAAACAGATTTCTCCAAACAATACTCTAGGAAAAAAACCATGTCTGAGGGCCATCATGGAGCATGTCTTGCAGTTCCTCAGCTGAAAGGCTTTGAAGCAAGAAAACCTGTACCGCAAGGGGGACAGTGTCCACAAAGGCACCAAGGACCCCCTCTACTCTGCCCTGGTGAGACTGTATCTGGAATATCGTGTTCAGTTCTGGGCCCCTCAGTTCAAGAAGGACAGGGAATTGCTTGAAAGAGTCCAGCACAGAGCCACAAAGATGATGGAGGTAGTGGAGCATCTCCCTTATGAGGAGCGGCTGAGGGAGCTGGGTCTCTTTAGCTTGGAGCAGAGGAGACTGAGGGGTGACCTCATTAATGTTTATAAATTTGTAAAGGGTGAGTGTCAGGAGGAAGGAGCCAGGCTCTTCTCAGTGATGTTAAATGATAGGACAAAGGGCAATGGGAGCAAGCTGGAGCATAGGAGGTTCAACCTGAACATAAGGAAAAACATTTTTACTGCTCTGTAGAGCACTGGACCAGGCTGCCCAGAGAGGTTGTGGAGTCTCCTTCTCTGCAGACATTCAAAACCCGCCTGGCCGTGTTCCTGTGTGACCTGGTCTGGTGATCCTGCTCTGGCAGGGGTTGGACTGGATGAGCTTTCGAGGTCCTTTCCAACTCCTCATACTTTGTGATTCTGTGACTCTGTGACCAGGTGTTCAGAGAGGCTGATCAACCTCAACATTAGTGGCAGCGCTGGTCTAGGACTGAAGTGTATTTGTGGGGAAGTGAGAGGCAGCATGGGCTGCAATCTGCAGAGTCTGGAAGTGCCCTGTGGCTCACAGGCCCCCCAACATGAGAGAGAATGAGATCTACTTTGATAAAGGCATAAAAGTAAGTAGCCAAGACCTGCAGATCAGTTTGCAGGCTCCATAGATACATTCACAAAAGGTCCACAAAGAGGACTGAACATTTTTACTGGTTCAACTGTGCAGACATTAAAACTTGCCAGACAGTGACGGTAGACAAAGCTTGAAGAACTGGCTGTTTTCACCAAGGGGGCTTGGTTGGACTCACTATCCAGCTAATTCATCAGTACGTTCAGTAAATGCTCATGAGAATATTGTCTGCCTCAGAGTCACAGGATTGAGGTAGGGAGGGACCTCTGGAGATCTCTAGTCCAACTTCCTGCTCAAAACAGGGGCCAGCTTCAAAGTCAGATCATATCCCTGCTGTTTGAGTGCTCAGCTGAATGGCCAGAAACCCCTCCAGCACGGGCACCTCTGTCTCTTCCTAGGGAACTGATCCTAGGGTCATGACCTAGTCTCCTGAAGAGACCTATATATGGATGTGATAGGCACACATCTTCCACAGAAATGTTTTCTTTCTTCCTAAAGGAACAGTGTCAAGTATTTTTTCTCATGTTCCTGCCTCAGAACAGATACCAATAGAAAACAAGATGTGGTTACTTCCTGTCGCTTGGTATTTTTTAATCTTACTGGGGAGATGTGTTTCACCATCCAAACACTATTCTGGTCCTGGATAGCATGAGGGGAAGAGAAAGGCAGTTCCTGGGAACGATCAGCAGGCTGCAGAAAGAGAAGTCAACATGCAGGCCTCATAAAACCATATCGAATGAAAAAAGAACAGTGGTTAACTTCACCACACCTAGCAAACGAGCAAGGGAGATGGAGGTTTGCTTTCAAAGGACTATGCTGCTGTGTGGTAGAAGCGTTAGCGAGCTTCCCGAGTTAGAATCATAGAATGGAATCACGGAATCATTAAGGTTGGAGAAGACCTCTAAGATCATCAAGTCCAACCAAAACTTATCCTCAGAAGGTCCTGCAGTTCGTAAGGTCCCATATTCTCCCTAGAATAAAATCTGCTATGTCTCACAAGGCACATTTTGGAGGAGGCCATGTAAAGAACAGCGCTACCTTTTTTTATATTCAGCAATTCAACAATTCAGCATTTCATTAGCCTTACAGACAATTTCTGGTTAGTCTTCTGAAAGGCAGGCAGGGCAGGCAGGGGATTACAAAACAATTGGCCTCGTAATGCAGTGAAAACCTGAATATCTCTCTAACTCTTCTATCCTCCTAAAAATTCTTATTTCAGCACTGAGAAGATAAAGGAATCTATATTTTAAAATTAAAATGGATGCTCAAGAATTACACTGATCCTGAAAAACTGGAAGATGAACCTTCCCTTTAAACTACACAGCCTCACAACCCTGAAGAGAAAGAAGGGAACTGCTTCCATTTTTATGTGTCACCTATCTTTAGTCCTCCAAAATGCAAAGAGATGCAAAGACTGCGGTATTACAGAAATGAGGCTTGAAATAATTTATACTGAAGAATTCCCACTGTCCCCCCCGACCAGTTATAAATATTGATGGGGTGTTTAAGGCAGTCAATCACACAAATAATTAACATTCATACATACTGCGCAGGGAATTCAACATACACTTCTTGTAGGCTCTTCCTTAACATTCGTGCACATTACCTCTGCGGACAGAGATGTGATTTTATGAAGAGAAGCCGAGATCCTCAGCTGATGCCAAAAGCCCTCCTTCTCAGAGGCCTGCCACGCTCCGGATTACCTTGGAGTGGCAGTATCAGAGAAACAGCTTTGTTATTGATTCTTCTGCATAAATCGTGGAGAAAACAGATATCACCCCAACTATTGGTAAGGAAATGGGCTGTGTCATGATGAAGCCAACTAATGGAGACACATTGTGCTGTGGTGAAGAGTTGTGCCAGTGTCTTCCTCAGGAGGCTCCGTTGTGCATGGGCCAGACTCGCTATCTTCTCCCCATCACAGCCAGGGTCAGTCCATCGCAGAAGACTGTATTGCTCTCCAGCAGCGTAAACCAAGACAAAACTTTGAGAAGTCACACTGTTGTGTCTCACTGTTCTGGTTTTACTAGGACTGAGTCAAATTCCACTTATGCACCTGGATTGCCAGAAAGATGGCACGGACACCTGACTTGTTCTCCATTAGAGGAGTCCAGGGGACATGCTGCTGAGAGTTATGTTGAATGCAAACATGATTGAAAGAATACCATTACGCTATAAATGTTTGAAGAACCAGCAACTCTTGAGCAGTCTGCATAAAGAGTCATAGGTTGGAAAAGACCTTTAAAATGATTGAGTCCTACCATAACCTGTCCATCACTAAACCGTGTCTCTCATCTACCCGTCTTTTCAACATCTCCAGGGATGGTGACTTCATCACTTCCCTGGGCAGCCCATTCCAGTGCCTGATAACCCTTTCAGTGAAGACATTTTTCCTAATATCCAATCTAAACCTCCTGGTGTAACTTGAGGCCATGAATTTACAAAGGAATAAAGAAATTAAGGAGCAAACAAAAAGAGAGCAGATGCCACCATATCTCCTTACCAGAAGAGGCTTTGTGAGTCTGCAAGGGCTATGCAGCAAGCAGCGATGCAGAGCACTGCAGCTCATCACAACACAGCAAGGTGCATGAGGTCCTTGGGGAAAACACGTGGCTCTGGGAGCAAGCAAAGGCTGAGATTTCTGGTAACAAACCCATCCTCTTGTATAACAACAAGGCTGTTTCAGGTATTTCACTGGTAAAATGTGAAACTTGAGTAAGAAAGAGTTTTACCTCTCTGCCTTACTAAGTGAGTCAAAGCAGGGATTACCACACCTCTTCCAAAAAAAAGGGACAGTTTGAACTTTCATAGTGAGGGCTAGACTTTGCCTTTTGGCCTTTGAAGGCTGGACTACTTGCTTTTAGGTAGATATAACATAGATGGAGCTATTTTTTGCATAATGACATGTTTAACCAAGAGTCCCTTAGCAGAAAATTAAGAGTTATTTCCTTTGGATCTCTATAATTTAATGCTGTTTACTAAGATGTTACTGTTTGAGGTGGTAATGTGGGCTGGATAAACCTCCATTAATTGCAGATACATCAAAGTAGGTGTAGAAACCCCACAATAATAAAGTATCTGTTTCTGATCCATTAGTCATTTTTACTCATGCCTGGAGAACTGTGGCCGTGCTCCTCTCTCTGTTGAGCGTGTACTTCTGATAAACATTGCAGCCACACCAACGGGCAGCAAAGCAAACTTACCCCTTAAGATTAATGCAATGGAGGGAGAGATGCATGTAGATGCTTCAGAAATAACGCACAACTAAATACACAGGGACAGTGTATATGGTACAGAGGAGGACGAGTGGAAGCGGGAACATTCATGAGTCAGCTGGAGAAGGTGATGGCTTTTCAAGAGGGATGACTGATCTGAAAGATCTCAGCTGCTTCACCCAGGAGACCCAGTGTAAACCTTAGCCTGAGCATTTCTGGTTTCTCTCTCTCTCTGAATGCTTACTTTTTCATTGTCATCATCACTTTTTTCAGATGAATCACGATCAGTCAAGGTTGAAGAACAGAAGAATGGGAAGAACGATGAGTAACTGGAGCACGGTGTTAAAACATCAGCAATGGCACCCCAAAAAAACAGACAGTGAACAAGGAACAGCAAGGTGCTGCTGTGCCTCCCACCGAAATGTTCTGGAGGTCAGTCAGAAGCATGGAAAGAAAAACACAAATGCAAAATACTTGCATATGTGTTTAAACAAACTAAAAGGAACTTCATATTCCAGTGCTTTGGCTGCCGTACTCTTTATGCATAAATAAATTTCACATTCAGCCCCCCTTGACCAAGTCATCTTAAAGTATGTATGTGCGTGCATGTCTCTATTATCCACAGAGCTACGCATGTGTTTGAGGAAAAGTTAAGCACTTGGTGACCACCTTTGATTTCGTACTTTCATATGTCAGCATGACTGAACACAGGCATGTTCCAACCCTCCCGTGCTCAGCTCAAGCGCTCACAGCCAGAAATACGGGTACAGCTAACACATACTGCTCTCTCCCTAGTACTACTTTTCCTGGAACAAAGTGCAAATCTGCAAAATGCAAGTTCACCAGGAGAGACAGTGCAGTCGAGGCGGCTGGTTGGCTGTTTATATGTCACAAGGAAGGCCCTACCAGAGAGAAATTATCTTCAGTTGTTGGCCTTCAGCTCGTTCCAGCTCTGTGAAGTTATACAATTTCTTCTTCTTGGAAAAATTTGCTCATATAAACAGATCTCTCCCATGATAAGAGGGAAATTTCAGTGAGAAAGGTATGTGTCAACACTGATGTTTCTATGTATTTGTTAACAATAGGCCCCAAATAATATGCTTTCTATTTGGTTAAATTGCATTTGGAGACAGCAAAGACATGGCACTTAGCTATCTGATAATTCCATTATAATTCCATATTCATTGTCCTCAGTGCTGGTGCTTTGAGATCACATATGCAAGCAGGTGAGAAAAGGATGGGTGAATCCCCTTGGGCTGTGTCCTCTTCTGCACAGATAGATTCAGGCAGCTGGGATGCACAATACCTGGAGGTGCTATTAACTACCAACTACTTACCATTAAACACAATGGTGGTGACGCAAGAAAATCTCCAGCTGCACATTGTCAGTAACAAGGAGACGATGCCAGAGAAGGAAAAAAAATATCAGTCTGTATTTGGCTTTCCTTACATTCTTTTTTTTTACATATTCACTACTGGTCCCTACTGGAGGAAACATATTAGGGTGGATGCATCTTTGGTTTTGGCCAGTTCAGCCCTTCTTTTGTCTTATTTCCCCTCTGTTTAGACCAACATGCTAAATTCTTAGGAGAAATAACAAAACTGGGCTTCCACAGTGGTGAGTTGATCCATCTCTCTAACGCCCTGCCCAGCAGGTCCTAACATCACTGGTATCTACAGATTTCTAGAAACAGAAGTCTCCCAGGACTAAATCTGAACATGCTTTAGCACGGTGAATTTGGTAATACTTAATTATAATTACGTATGTGGCAGCAGCTGATTATGAAAATCCTTCCTTATTCTGTGACCGTGAGTCACGCTGCTTTGCAAGTCACCACAACGGTGGGTAGGTTTTCACCCTTACATCACGGATGTGGTTAAACCTGGTCATCGTCGCAATGTGAGCAAGTAACTGAATCAGGAAGCGTTTTCAGCTCCTAACAAACTTGATTAAACTCAAATGCTAGTGGTTATTCTTTAGCTATTCCGTGCCAACCCACTCGTCGTATACGAAATACATTTAATAAATAAAACATATACTTATGCGACTGCCATCTTCCAGAAACGGATGAGAAGTGTCTGCCTTGCGGGATGTTCTCCAAGCTCTACCGAGCAGCTGCAGTATGCACAGCCATTTCAAGGATTTTCCGTGATTATAAAAGCACGCTGGCTAACTCTGAATTAGACTGAACTGCCTCAATTATACAACTCATTACTACTTCCAAGCATGCTTAGCGGAAAGAACAGGAGTTGTAAAGTAATGGATGACGGGAGATAAATTGGCGTGCGTATGAATCAATGTTTAAACAAAGGAACTCCAGCTCTTTCTTGGAATAGCAACATTTTGATGTCTCAAATCCCCTGACACTGGTTTCATAAACGCAGTAACGTAAACCATGTGCTGGGTGGTGATTTTCTGAGGACCTTCCCACTTTCATTGTGTATTTTATTACAGGCCAAATGTGACATTAAATGCTATCTGCTGCGGCTTGGAGTTAAATACGTGCTCTGTTCAGAATAGCAACACTCAATTAAACAGCATTTTTCATGATCTACACCCTCTATTGTCGCTGTGTTTAAGGGAAATAATGGGAGCACTGACCTATATTGCGTTTCTTATTATCGATGGAGATGAAGCGTATGCAGGGATTATCGGTGATGTACTGTGCAGCCCAGGGGACATCAATCTGTGTACCAGCTTCATAAAAAAGTCCCAGAGCGTAGCGGGAAGAGTAGCTCACAGATTCCAGTTGCTGCTTTTGACTTTCATTAATTACTGTGGGGGAAAAAGAAAAAAAAAAAGAAAAAGAAAAATCAGACAATCCCTCTTCCCTCAGAACATTAAACATGCGAATGCTACGGTTAAGCTGATTATTCCTTCCTGAAAATGACCGGATTGCTAAAACTAAGACTTTAATATTAAGCCTAGTGCTTTGTAATATATTTTCTGGGACACCTCTTCATGAAGTTTTAATGGCGCACTATGTAGAGTACGTCCTTCACACACCACCCTCCCCCATCTGCTGGTGGCTTATCTCCCAGCTCTCCGCTAGTTGCCTCTGACTTGAAACTTCAATGACTGGTGACTTTTTTCCAAATCCTTTCTCAAAGGGTGAATAAATGGGAATAAGAGCTTTGGGCTGCCTCTCACGCATCACATACGTGATTGTATAACTCTGCAAAAACCCAGACGACTTCACATATCCATGAAATGAACACAGGGACTCTTGAATCTCAGGGGCAAACAGCCCTGCAAGTTCTGTGCTGTAGTTCAAATGGATGAAGAAAACTACACTTCAGCACACAGGGTTCATAGTTAAGTTCAGCTCAAGTCATCTTAAAGCAGTTTAGAAATTTCAGAGCAAATATGAATCCATTCCTCCCTATGATTAACTCTTTTATCTTCTAATTACAGGAAGGTTTGCTTTTTGCCTCAATTTTATAACCTTCATAAAAAGATGTACAAAGCAGCATTAGCCCCACTGTGCATTCAAATACTGTTTTATGTCATGCCAAAGAGAAATACCACAGTTTGCTTAATTGTGAAGGTAGGTACCATGTCTCTCTTCATCCTACCGAATGGATGGCCAACACTTCTGCAAGCTGGAGCAGGACGTGGAAAGACAAAATCACAGTGGTCTCCCAATTATATGTGGAACTGCACGCTCTGTTGGGCTTCTTTGGAGATTTGATATTCAGAGGCAAAAGAACAACAACCAAGGTGCCTCATTTTGTGTAAAATTCAGCTGACACAATGAACATCCTGTATGAAGAAAGGAGCAGCTGATGGCTGCGCCCACCGTGGCACATCCCACAGGCAGCAGACCAGGTGTTGTGGTATCTACTGAAGGACTTCAGCACAAGTCCTGCCCTAGAACAGACCAGCCCTGTGTGGGGCCAGGCTCGGATGGGTTGGAGGGGGCAGCTCTCCACGCAAGGCTCTGCAGGCAAGAGATGCCTGCAGACTTGTGCACACCAAGCTGACCAGGAGCCAGCAATTAAGCCCAACCAGCCCACTGGGAGAGCATCCAGCAGGTCAAAGGATGGTATTATTCCCCTCGAGTGAGGACAGCACTTGCAGCTGTGGTGTCAGACCTGCTGGGAGCAGTGTTAGGCTGGAGACCCCCACCCTGATGCCTCCAGCTGGAGTTGGTGGGACTGTGATTCTGTGTACCTCACCCATGCCACAGCCTCCTCCATGCAACTGCAATTAACGTGCTCCAAAGAAGAATGCTGGCATGACTGACCTTGCTGTCATGACTAAAATACTGCTCCTCAGAACTTGCAACCAGGGTGACTCACAGGAGAGGGCACTGGACACACAGCCAGCCTCAGGCTTGGAGCAGCTGCAGCAGGGCACTGGGGGTCTGGGCGAGCCAAGGCATCCCAGGGAGGGGGATCCCCATTGCTCAGAACCCATCCCAAGGATGCTCTGCTCTCACGGGGATGGGCTGCTTCTGTAGGGCCACCAGCTGGGGTTTCCCATGCTGCAGCTTGTGCCTCTGGGGCTCCTTCTGACCATACCATAAACTAGAAATGACCAACACCCTTTGTCCCAAACAGTCAGGTTTACATCTCAAAATTGAGAAGTGTATCAATTCAAATACCGATGTACGTTTGCTGACCGATTAGCTTAATTATTGCTTAGGTTTTTTAAATATAATGTCTGTGGTTCAATGGATTCTGTTTCAAATTTACAAAAATGAGGAAGTTTTTATAGCTTGAGACGACAGGCAGTAAAGTGATGTCAAGTTTGAAATCCAGCAACAAAAAAGCTGAACTGTATGCAAAACAATGCTATGGGTTGTAAGAGTGAGGTTTTTTCCCCTGCTCCATCCATTATGTGTTTTAGCAAGGCCAACAAGTTGATCTAAGGACATGAAGAGGGCCTTCATTTTGAATTTCCATACTTTTATTGGTTTAAACGAAAACCAGACTCTTGTTTTAATGTTGTGTATGAAACCACAAAATAACTATTAATTTTTTCCCTTCCAACAAAAACGGTTACGATTATTTTAATAACATTTTGGAAAAAAAAAAGAAACCCCAGCTTTCAGACCACAGAATTGTCGTACAAGACTCAGCCATAGTGATATTTTTAAAGCAATGCATAAAGACGTGAAAATCTTGTATTTTCCACTGAAAAACTCAGCTACAGCTGCACTGTGAATGCCACTGAAGTAAGCGTCCCCTAGAGATTTCACAACATCAAAGCAAGGGGCATGTATACTTTATTTGCTGTTTCTCTAGACACTGACAGCAGAGTGGATTACTTATCTGTAACACTCAATAAATATAGCAAGGGCCTTTTATCTGCTGTTCCAGTACTTTAATGTCACCTCACTGCCTCACTCATGCTGTGGGAAGGAGAGGACCCAGAGATCCCATTAAGGCCAGCAAGAGAGAGGAGAGCCAAGGCTTCAGCTGGCAGGCGGGGAGCTCGGGCACTGGGCCATTCAGGAGGCCAGGACCAAGCCCAGCCTACCATGGCAGAGGCCAGGGAAGCAAAAATAAACCCAGCTGCTCCCGTGGCCAAGAGCGGACTAGGATGATGAAGGTTTAATCCTGGATGTTTAGTCATTTGCCAGTCATTTGTGAGGGAGGGGTTGCAATACGCACCTTCATCTGCAGAAACGCACTGCAGGAGCAAGGTGGCACCTGGGTCATTCACCGCCGGCTCAGGGCAGTTGAGTCTCTGACAACCTGCAAGGACTTGACTTGCAACTGAAACTTTGAGCAAGCAGAGATGGTGAAAAGACACCATGGGTCAGTAAAGGATTCAGGTCAGTCCGGCAAGAAGCAGGTTACCCGTAACTTCATGTGAAGCCCCATGTACCTGTCACTGTAGGTCACAGCTCTTGGGGACAGGGAGAAACCACTGTCAGAACTGCAGGGAAAAGCAGATGCTACCATGTGAGACGCATTTAAAATAATGCTTGTTCTGGAAAGTTTTGCTATTCCTAATTCAGCACTTCTCAAAGTTTGTGGATACTTACCTCCCCATCAAGTCACCAAATTATTTCAAAGCTCAGCTGGGACGCTTGTATCCAGCTCTTGCATGCACGTAAGGGTGTGTGGGCAAACTTGGGTAAGCAAATTGAGATCCTAGTTTGAAACACTTTCAGGGATGAGAGAAAACACTCTTTGTTTCACCGTCCAGTCTGGCTGGGTGGCACAGAGGATGTCGCATCCTGACAACCAGCAGCTCCAAAGAAAACAAACAGCCAGATACAGTTTGTGCTATCACATGCAGTTATCTCCAGACGTGTACAAATTCGCTTACTACGTACGGCCACGGTAACTGTAAATCTAGAGACACCTGAACGTTACCAGCCACCAATGCACTAAGAAAAAGAAACCTACAGCAGTACTTTTAAGGAATGACAGTGCTATTAAAGCAGCAAAATATGAGTATGCTGGACTTTTAGATTTTTCTTTTAGGAGAAGATCACTCTTTCTAGTCTTAAATTCTTTTACTGGAAACTCCTTGTTCTTCTAATATTTTGACAGCTTTAGCTTTGGTGAGAATAATATTAGAGCATGGTTTCAGCTTGGTGACATTTCCATAGTATCCTTCCAATTTAGTGTAACTCCTGCTCTCAGCACCTTCTTAAGCCATTCCTAGCAAGCTGGTCTGGTGCAAGCATGTCTGATGGGACCCGTGGTTTCTGCGCAGCACAACAGTCCTGCTGGGGTTGTAACAAACCAGGAAAAATGAAAATACTCTGACGGATACTGCGATTTGTATCTAGGGATGAAACAAGCCCCCTGCATCCATCCACAAGGATTACAGGAAGGAAAAGCTGCTTCTACAGTTACCCTCTATTTTTCCCTGCTCGAGTTTTAGTAAGCAAAAACTTCAGTTGTAGCTTTGCTAGTGACCATGGCTTACGCAGTGCCTCGGTACCAGCTCCTGCTTTGATTTATTTGCAAAGAAAATATCCCCTTCATCTCTTGAAAGGCTCAGCATCACAGTGGAACAGCAAGATGCCCCTGCACCCCAAGAAAACCAGCTATTTTTGGCGCTGCCCAGCCACTCCCCAGTTTTCAGGACCTCTTCTGGAAAGAAAACCTGTCCTGCCCAACTCCCAGTCCCACTTGCCATGGGATGGCCAAAGAGAAACAAATTGTCCTGCCCATTTCCTCTTGTTCTCTTGCCCACCTTCCATAAAACTTTGTCAGACATACGGATTCAAGAAAACCTGGCAAATGTATGAAGGATCATGGTAGGTGTTGCTTATTTTCCAGCAGATTGATAAGCTGGTGCACCAGCTCCCTATAATCCCCGAGTACTCAACTCAGCCTTTGACTTGGCAGGTTTCTCTCCAGCTTCTCCATTTTTTCCATGCTTTATTTCTGTCACCATACGTTTCTCTCACACCTATGCTCTCAATAGCTGTGCCACTGACGCTATCCTCCAAAATGTTTTGTTATTTCCTTCGACTACTTTGCTTGAGACTGCATTTGCAGCATCTACATCACTGATAGGCTGACAGCAAATCTAATTGCATCAATCCTCTAAATGCGTTGTCGGTGACATGGTATTTTTAAGTGGCCAGTGATCACTATTTTAAAAGTTAAAAAGGAAACTCTGCGGTTAAACGGCAAGAAAGATATTTTTAGCCTAGGTATCAAGTTAAGAGATTTTAGTAACGCAGCTTGGCTAAGTACCTGGAAATACAGTTTATTGTCACAGCTTACAGACCGCTGCCACGGCTCTGTTCAGGAGATGAATTATTGATGGCACGTTATCGTATCCTTCACACAGTGAAGTCTCCGTGGATGCCAACCGCTTCTTCATCAGCAGGCGTGCAGAGACCTTTCCTACTGCTCTCCAGGGCAAGAAGCCACTGCCCCAGGCTCACAGGTTGAGTGGTGACCAAGGACGGACTTTTCAGGCAATCTCCCAGTGCGCAGCCATCGGCTCCAACACCGCACCGTGATGCCGTCCCTCTGCCACCACGCTGACCGCTTCAAAATGCACGCTGTTCCTGCCTCTGCCTTTGCATAGGAGGGAGCAGAGGTTATGAGAAAAGCTCCGTTCTTAAGTTCAGCTTCCTTATCAAACAGCCTGAGATTTTTTTTTAAAAGACAGCATAATAGTTAAAATACAACCATACCTCTACCTGCATTGAAATAGTCACTAAACACAGGTATGTGTTACAATACACTTTTCATTGTCTTATTATGCTCAGCTTTTGTTTGAGCAATCCTGTTTGGATCCAACGCAACGCTCACTCCTGTGCGTATGCAATGTCTGTAACAACTTAAATAATTATTTCAAATCACTGGGGTCCTGGCTGACTTGGCATAAAGCTTCCTTATCTAAAGTTTGTGGCATGTAAAGGAAAGGCATACTTAGAAATGTAGATAATTAAGTGGAAAAGAAAGATGCCGGGGAAAAAAAAGACTATACGAGTGATTTTTTATGAAGTTTATGATTTTGAGAACTGAGTTTGGATACCTGTCCACCAGCTGCTCTTGACAAGGTGATCATCTATTCTATTGTTAATTCTCAATACTAAGTTTTGTTTTCTTAATTCGTCATAAACAGTCTCCCTTTTTTAATATTATCAATGGCCAGGAATTTCTAGCTGTCACATAGTTCAGCTTAAATGTTTCCAAGCTGCTTCTCTTCAGTTCATTAGTTTGGCCTCAAGTTGCCTAGACATTTTATCATCCTCAGATGCGTCATCTCACAGCTCTGCTAATTTCCAGGTAAGGAATTTTAATTCCACTTTCTTCTACAGCAGTAAATCCAGACCTACTGATGAGGACCTCATTGCATCCTGACACATCTCTTGGAAAGGAGAGTGTTGGATCTAGTGAGAATGTTCTCCCAAAAATACTCTCCTGAGGCATGGCTAGACACATCTCCAATCACACCGACCTTGTGTGGTCACCTCACTGAAGAAGTGTGAGCCACACTGTATTTACAGAACAAAACCCAAAGTGAAAAGGGATTCTGAAGTCAGTCTTAGTATGACGAGTCCTGAAACCCCTCAGGAGAGGTAGAGTTGCTGCAAGGAAATGTTTTTCCCCATTTGGTAAAGTTCCGTCCTCTCCCTTGGATTGGTGAGCTGAAAACCCAAGAAACAGCAAATCCCGCTGTTTATGTCACCATGCGCTGAGGGAAGCGTTGACTGATTAAAAGGCAAAAGGATCACGATCAGAAAGCTACCAGTGAGAAGTGGAGGAATGGCCCTGACACAGAGACATGCCAGTATCGAGGTGCTAGAAAATTCAGGACAAATCACACACAAATATTTGCAGGAAAAAAAAAGGACTAAATTATATTTGGAGGAAGTCTGTGATTTTCTACTGTTGAGAGAAATCTCCTCATCACAAGCTTAAACACCGAATACATTTAAATGTAATTTTAACTCCGAATGAGGCTTTCAAGCCAATGTTTTCAAAGGCATACAAATTATTTCAGAGGGTGGGTTCGTATTGCGCTAAGCCAGGACTGAGAGAACTCTGCTTAGTTTGTCGATACACTTACCTATAAGACAAGCAATGGGAAGACCTAATAGGTTTCACGGGAAGAGAGGAAAACAGAGACAGAAAGTGAGAGGCATTCAGAGATGACACAAGGCAAATACCCTTGTTTCTCACCTCATTACTGGGAGAAATAAATACTTGCTAAAAGCAATAAACCACAGACGGGCATGTGTAAACGCAATGCCCATGCCAGAACATCCACTACCTAGCACTAGTAGCTTTCCAATTATCAGCCTTTTGTCTAATTGCTCCCTGGCCCAAAGGATTTTTATGAAGTCTTTAATTTCCCCCAGATACTTTTTCAAAGCAGCCAGTAAATGTACCTGCCTGCCTTATCAGTATTTTAGGGAGTTACGGAGAAAGTAATAAAACCATAAAATTCTTTCTGTCAAGAGGAAAAGAAAACTTTTCTGGACAGCAAATTTATTATAAAACACAGTATCTAATGAGAAAGTTTATTTTTAGAAGCTATCTGCACTGTAATAATTAGTTCAAGAGAATTTGGGACACGCCGTTTCAGGAATCCATAACCTGAGATAAAGCTACAAAATACTGGAGCATCACTGGGCTGATGATCCTTATAATCATACTGTGAACATCTACAGATCCAAATTTGGATAGCATTTAAAGCTTAATTTTCACAATACTGTGTACAAAATGAAATCCATCCACGTCTTTCAGAATTTATATTACTCTCATCTTCTCGAAAAATGCCCCAGATAAACCATTTTCTTTTAATGTCACACCAAGTTGTTAGCTCTAAGATCAACCACCAGAACTATGAACTGCACAATAATCCTCCTCACATCAACAAAGAGACCCAGGATCGAAAAGGCCATTTAGAACTACTCATGCCACACTGACACTGTCCATAGGTAGAGCTCACATGAGACTCACTTTTTCTTTTTCTTTTTCAAAAATCAAATAGGTTGTGGCTGTAATTCTTCCTGGTTTCTATTTTGCTTTTATTTTTTCCCCCTGCAGCTGAATTAGTTACAGACTTTACAGGGCTTTCCTCCCAGAACTTCTAATAAAGCAAACTCTGAAAAGCTGAAGCAAACGGTTTCATCCTTTTACTATTTTTAGAAGCACATTTGAATTCTTATGTGCATATTTCAGTAACTAAAAGGGCAGGGGAGAGGGGAAAACATCATTTCCGATGTATTCCAGCACTGCAAATGGAAGAATGTGATGCAGTGGATAGAAAAAGACAGGAAGGAGAGAAAAGGGAAGAAACCAGTTTTGAATAAAGAAATGCAAGGAAATAAGCAGAAGGGCAGATGAGAATCGAGGTACCAGGCAGTATGTACAGAAGAAAGACAACGTGAAATACAAGGCAACAGGACAGAAAGAAAAGACAATAGAAAACACAGTAGAAGTAACAGATTTACAAACAAAAAAAGAGTCTAAGGAAAATAACTTTTCCAAATGGAAGTGAAAGATGACTCGAGAGAAATGTGAACTAAATGAGAAAGACATAAACTGAAGTCAAAAGAGAGGCAGACCACAAGGAAAGCTCACAACCGAGATTAACAGATGCACTTCTGCACTTCCATGGCAGATGTTCTGTCTCCCTAAATTCGGAAGGGACAACGGGATGAATCCTTTTACTGAATTGCCTGGGTACTTGATTTTCGATTACGTGATTTAAGAATTAAAAGTTGCCTTGGCTGGTGCTAAATGCCTCAACCATATTCTGGTACCTTCACTATGGGTAATCTGGGCTTTGGAAATACTGCTTATGCAAAAATAACTTTTTTGTTTCCTCCTTCAACTGTCCAGTTTTGCAGCACGTGCCAGTTTGCAGGTCTGTGTGCCCTCTTCAGGTCCAGACCTTAGCCGCATAAATAGGCAGGCTCTTTAGCTCCTGGTGTTTTCATACTAAAAATTTGCAGAATCGCAGAATGGTAGGGGTTGGAAGGGACCTTTGAAGATCATCCACTCAAACTCACCTGCTGTAGTAGGATCACCTAGAGGAGATCACACAGGAACACATCCAGGCGGGTTTTGAATGTCTCCAGAGAAGGAGACTCCACAACCTCTCTGGGCAGCCTGGGCCAGGGCTCTGTCACCCTCACAGTTTAAAAGATTTTCCTTATGTTTAAGTTGAACGTCCTGTGTTCCAGTTTGTGACCACTGCCCCTTGTCCTGTCACTGGGCACAACCAAGAAGAGTCTGGTCCCATCCTCCTGACATCCATCATTTAGATATTTATAAGCATTAATGAGATCCCTCCCTCAGCCTCCTCTTCTCCAGGATAAACAGACCCAGCTCTCTTGGCCTTTCCTCATATGGGAAATGCTCCGGTCCCCTCATCATCTCTGTGGCTCTACGCTGGACTCTCTCCAGTGGTTCCCTGTCCTTCTTGAACTGGGGAGCCCAGAATTGGACACAGTGTTCCAGATGTGGCCTCACCAGGGCAGAGTAGAGGGGTAGGAGAACCTCTCTGACCTACAACCACCCCCCTCCTGATACACCCCAGGATGCCATTGGCCTTCTTGGCCACAAGGGCACAGTGCTGGCTCTGGCTCATGGTCATCCTGCTGTCCCCAGGACTCCCAGGCCCTTTTCCCCTGAGCTGCTCCTCAGCAGGTCAGCTCTCATCCTGTACTGATACATGGGGTTGTTCTTCCCCAGATGTCATACCCTACATTCACCCTTGTTGAATTTCATTAAATTTCTCCCTACCCAACCTTCCAGCCTGTCCAAGTCATGCTGAATGTCAGCACAGCCTTCTGGAGTGTCAGCCACTCTTCCCAGCTTTGTACCATCAGCAAATTTGCTAAGGGTACACTCTGTCCCATCGTCCAGGTCACTCGTGAATATATATATTCATGTATATATATCTTCAACAGAGCTGGACCCAGAACCGACCCATACCACTAGACACAGACCTCCAACTAGACTCTGCCTCACTGACCACAACTCCCCAAGTTCTGTTTTATTAAAACAAACATTTAATGTTATGAAATAAGGGACACAAAAGATGAACTGGTGAAATAAATCTAGTTTGTTGGTCACTAAAGAGACTGTTACCAACAGGAGTCCATCCAAATGGAGGCATTTAAGAGAGGTTCCCAGATGTCAGTTGTTCCTTAAGACAAAAGATGGGAATTTACTTTGCTTCTGCAGATAACTTAGTCTAGAAAAGCCATGATCTTTCCTTTTAAAGTATCTCACATAACTCAGGCAAGTTCAGTTAACCACAGAGGACTCGCATCTAATGCAGGATTGCCTGCAACTGCAGAAAACCAGACATGAACCTCTCAGTGCACGCAGCAGCTGACACTGCTACTGCTAACACCGTTCTGTCTGTCCAGAACTGCTTCCCCAGGTATGTCCTACAGACAGCTTTGCATGCATTGCTCCACATTTTAGAGCTAAAATGGGAAATGAGTTTATGGGGCTTAATACTGGACATCTCCTATCAACCAGAGGTTGGTGGAGCAGCCGTCGTTGTCATCTTTACAGTTCAAGGTTAAAACTGGTGACTCTTGACAATTTAAATGTCTCTGCTGACTGACGTGAACTTCATAGGAAATGTGTAGTCTGCGGTTACCAACACTTTACTGAAGCTAGACAGTTACCAGTTTAAGTTTTTTAAGAAGATTTTTAAATTTTTTATACATTACTCTCTAAAACTTAGCATTTGGTTACCAAATATAAATTAAAATTTCCACCCATTTACCTCTCAACCTCAGGCTTTAGAAGACATTGTCAGAACTTAAACTCCTTGAAGATTTTTACTGTAACTGCTGAGAAGAATAATCTAGGGAGCTGCTTTTCTTCTCCCAAATATGCTATGGGAGTTGTGATTTGCTCTTCTGAGCTGCAGAATCATGTCAGAACAGATCTATCATAAAGTACCTTAAAAATTATTATATTCTGTAATTGAATAAATAGCACCACTACCAGTAAAATACACAAAAACAATAAAATGAAAGCAGAAATGTTCATTTGTATTATTGTCCCAATATAGAATCAAAGAAGGATTTAGATCACATAAGGATGAATGACAAAGCATCTTCAAATACAGAAATACAACACTGAAATCTGTTACTATTTATAAAGACTTGACTAGAAACAAATAATAGACAGTTTCCACTCAAAAGTACTGAAACAGCTGGCTGATCTCCCTGTGGCCTCTTTGATGTAGGTTTTTAACATATCCTGGAATTCTAGGTCAATCACAGAGACGTGGAAGTGTTTGAACATTGTGCCAAAAGGACAAACAGAAATTACTCAGGTGGGGGGAAAAAAGCTGGTATCAGTTTCCAAGCATAGCCAATGACATCTGATGGGGAGCTCACTTAATAAAAATGACAGAATTAATGGCACCACGACTCAAAAATAAAAAAATCTTTCTTCAGAGGGACTGCCCATTTGGTTGATTAAAGTACATACAGGCAATACATGAATGTAAGGTATACAACTTAGCCCTGTATGGCATAATGGTGAAAAGAGCATCGTACTATAAGGATAAAGCACAGGCTAAGTGGGTCAGGAACCAGGGGGCTGAAAGGTCTCAAGAAGCAGCTGTCAGCAGGTATTTCTAGCAGGTCTCCGCAGAGACCGGTAAGAAGCTTAAAAGTATACAAACAACTTAATTGCTGAAAAATTAATGGCAATGAAATCTGCTAATGGTACCAAGTGTGTTTGAGTGGGCAGTCATGCGTGATCTGTATTGCCATGCAGGAAGCTGGAGTAGCAAGTAGAAGGAGGAGAACTTAACTTTGTGTGCAACACTAACCAGATGTGTATGGAAATGCTATGTCAAATTTTGATCATAAAGGACATGGAAGAAAGAGAGGTGTGAGAGGCGGGATAATTAAAGCAGCTCAGCAGTTCTCTAGATGGAGAACTCCTATCACTATGAGGATCTGCAGCCAGCCCCAGAAACACACTTTAAAAGTCAGCAAGTAGAAAGAGTTTTCAAAAGCACAGTTGGTGAACTAACAGGTGCTTCATCTTTGGTGGTTTCTGGAAACCCAGAATGAATTTCTCTCCTGAAGTACCAAGGGAAAAGCTAAGTCTGCTTTATTGTTATCTAGGTTACTGGGCTTAACACAGAAGGTACTTGGATGAAAAGTGATGGCCTGTGACAGCAAGCAGACACTGATTGAATGATCTGCTCGATCCTTTCAAACTTCAAGTAACTTGTGAGAGCTGTGCAAACTCTATCCTCTGACAGCAATCCACAGATTTCAATGAGTTCGAAACAATGTCATGCTTACTCACCTAAGCATAACCCGCTGCTCAAAGTAGGGAATGAATTATGGGAGGGCAAGCATTGAAAGTTTGCCTTTCCTTCCAAAGGCTTGGTCAACTGATGCACTGGGAGCATACAGAGTGTGCTCTCATGAGGGAAGGGAACTCAGATGAGGAGCACAGGGGAGTTTGCTGCACTGGCCTTTCCAATGGCAACTTTAGACAGGAGCTCTGAAGAAACAGGTGATGCTCCCTCTCTCCCATCAACCTCATGTAAGTCAAGATCAGAACATGACTTCCCACATATAACAAGTGACCTCATATCTCAGATAGAGAAGTGATACTCTATTATATGCCTCTCAGTGATTCTTCCTACTGCATGCAGTTTGACAGAGGAAACAGTACTCAATTACTGACTAGACACAAGGCCATACAGATAAAATAGCTGCTATTATTTAACAAAATAGCTGTCAAAACAGCTATCCAAACAGTCTCTCATTTCAAGAGAGTAACTGGCATTAGTCAATAATTCTTAAGGAATGGGCAGGCCAAGGAAACTTCCCATTTTGGCAGTGGAGCCTTAGATAAAAAGAAATCTTAAGTTTTATACAAGCTTCATAAGAAGGGAGGGACAGGGGAAGAAGGGAAAAAGTATCATTAAATTAAAAAAAAAACAACAACCAAACAACAAACCAAAACACTCAAGTGTATCCCTGCCTGGTAAAAATATGAGTCAGGAAGAAGCCCCAGGCTACAAAGAGAGGAGGTGAACAGCAACTGGCCTCTACCTGTTGTGGCACCCCCAGCAGCGCATTGCTCTCCTCCACCCAGGACCGATCCACACAGCCCTTCTGCCTCATCTGCTGTGACCAGGACGAGCAGCTAAGGGGAAGATGGGGAGCCCGTAGGTGGGCAGGCGTTTGACCTCAGAAAGCAGGAGGCAGGATCCATCCCTCCAGAAAGCGCTGGTAGCACTGCCATCTGCTGCGGGAGAGCCGAACGTCAGCCCAGGGCATCGCTGGAGCACCAAGCGGCACCGATGCGTTTCACTTCAGTTGCTAGGCATGAAGGATCAGGCAGAAAGGTATTAATGGCAACTGCTTTTGCTGCGCGAAGCGACATCATCAAACTTCAGCATCTCCAGCTCCTGGTCAGGCTTTGAAGGTAAGCACAGAGCTCTGTTTGTATCCCAAGTTATTAATTTTTTGTTTTCCATATTTAAAACTTCTCTCACTACTAATACGAAGTACAAAATTTATTTACCAGACATGGTCAAAGAAGTTTAGAATTTAAGGTGACTCTTTAACGCTGGATTTAACAAACAAACCAAAACCAAACCCACCATACGTGGCAGAATAAAACTGATACCGCTGTAACCACATGAAAAATACCATCATGATTGTTGCAAAAATAGTATTTCTATTTCTGAAGAGCAGTATGACATAAAGCTCTCTGCCAAAAGCTGCCATAGGAAAAAAACCTCTTGCAGTCCCTCCTATCATAACAAACTCATTCTAGGGAAAAAAAAAGTCAAGAGTGCAAGTTCTTGATTAAACACTATGATTTTTCGACCAAATATCTTGATTCACAACAAAAATCCCACCAATGCCCATGGGAAGTCTATCTGAGCTGAACTGAACTACGTTGCAAAGTAACCGTGGCAGTAAGCACCACTTCACTGGAAAAGATGATACTCACAATTTCCTGGGCAATGTTTAACTCTGCCCTTTTATTATGTGTTGCATCATCGTTAGTTCATATCTAGAAGGAGCAAAGATTCAAAAGGTCTTCAATTAACACACTTAAAGTTGAATAAAACTGCTCCTAAACGTTCAAGCTACTGGTCAGAAGGTTCACTCTCAATCACTAGGATTGGGAATTACTTATTTTCAACAAATCCCTTCATTCTGTGGAATCTGGATTTGTCACAAAGGCAACAGAAAGCCATTAAGTGAGTGGTCCAGGCTTCGCAGGGTATTACGTCTCTTCCACGGATCAGCTCATGTACGTTTAAATATAATCCAGAATAAGCAGCTAAACGTTAGCACATTAATAGTAAATAACCGCAGTGCTTTTCAACTTAAACAGACAACCCAAAATAGGAAACTGCTTTTGGAGGAATAAAACCCCAGGAAAACTGGGTTATATTTCAGCACGTTCTGCTGGAAGCCTACTGGCACAGGTTCTTGTCCTACAAGAATCTCTGAATATGCAGTTAGTGAAGGGAAAATCATGGACAGCTCGGTCCCTTCTGCAGGAAACTGATTTGGTATTTTCTTACCTGACTAACCAGAAGTCAGAAAAAAAAACCAACCAACCAAACAAAACAAACAGCAAAACAAACCAAAAGGAACCTGTCCAGTTACTTGGAAGCAATTCTTTCCAAAAACCATGTCCTGGACCTTAACAGACGGTCTGCTGTGTTAGTTCATACATAATGCACCTGCCTCATTAAAACACGTTATTCCAAGTCTCCTACTTAAGCCTCTGACTAAAAACAAAGCATAGCAAGCGTATCCTAAATGCGTGTAAGAGTTGCAATTTACTGCCATGCTCATCTGCTCGGTGTAACGCATGCCCCTTCCCACCCTCGTCCAGCTGTGATTTACAGGAAGGGTATTGAAGCGCAAGAACTCTCTCATGTTTGAAATCCATATAGCACGTAAGGTCCCAGTCCTAAATGAGGCTTTTTATACCATCACGCAAACAATAAAAGATAACTTCAGTATTCAAGTTACATCAAATTATAGAATGACCATAATGGGTATTTCATGGTTAAAAATATCCTAAGCAACATAGTCAATACCAGCCACTTAAATATGCATAATTTGTAGGACTGAAAAATCTTTTTGTAAATATGATTTTCACCTATATGATTGAAGAGACATTTCTTTGCAACCATACTTTAAAACCATAGCTTTTTAATTCAAGAAAACACTTCAAGGTTGAAGCTTCCCTAGTCCAAGTCTCAGCCTGCAGCACATTTTGCAGTTGAGTAATAAACCCTTTTAAAATACAGTTTATTATGGAAATACTGTCAGACCCTTAATTAAAGTAGGTGCCACAACAGTAGAGCTGCTTACACAACAAATGGATTCTGCGAAGAACATCAGGCACTCGCTGACCTCTGCATTAAGTGCTTTTATTTCAGCCCACCATTTCAAATGGCACTGTCGATAAAGTCAGCGCAATGAGATCACTCTTATACCCTGCTGCACAGCCCATGGAGCTCTGGACAGAAATGAGAGAGCTGAAACAGTAGCTAATATCACCAGCGGTGGTTTGAAACCACGAACGTGCACACGTCTCCTCCAACAGACCAAGGATTCGTTGTTGTCTGGGAAATGAGAAAGGACCTTTAAACCAGACTTTCAGGTCTGAGATTTAATTCAACTTTGTCTCAGATCTCCTGCACAGATTACAAAGAACTATGCTCCCATGTCAACAATATTTTTGTCTTATTAAATTTTCATAAAGGGTGAAATCCTGACCTCACTGAAGTTGCAGGAAATTTTGCCAATGGCTTCGGAGCCCAAGTTTTAGCCAAAGCGAAACAGTGAATCACCTGCTCAATAGAAAAATCCAGGCCTTTTGAAAAACGATGCTTTCTGACAGGAGCTGATGATATGCTGATGAAATGGATCGAGATGGATAGTCTGATAAAGGCAAAAATAGCTTTAGGATCCTTCTATTACAGAAATTTAGAGCCTGCACGTAAAACACATTCAGCGTGCCTTTGCCAAGCAGG
>NW_010201135.1:44458-64633 GCF_000695765.1 Mesitornis unicolor
GAGCACAGTGCCTCCCATCCCACTACAGCCTTCATTTCAGCATGTGCCCCATGTGTCTAGGTTTAATCCCACAGTTCCTTACCCTGAGGCAAGCAGGATTCTTTCCCAGTCAATTATGTTAATTGCAAAAGAACTTGTCTGTCCCTTGGGAAACTGTGGGAAGATCGCTGCCTCACCACGCCAGCAATTCTGGCCACATCCCGACTGCTGCGAGGGGGATGTTGAAGGTTGCCTGACAGTTTGTAAGTGGGGTTTTTTGTGGTTTTTGCAGGGTACAATACAGGCACGGTCCCTCCAGAACTTTTTCAAGATATGACATATATTACAGCAGGAGAAATTAATTCACTCAAAGGAAAGGAATGGAAGACCTCTCGCTCTTCCTAAAAGCTGAAAAATCGCAAATCAGAGCAAAACCCACTAAAACATACCAAGCATCATTCGGATCATCGATCACTGAAAGTGTTTATGCCAAGACTGGATACTTCCTTCTAGATTGGCCCCAATTAAAACAGCCTTATGGCCTGCAGAGCACTGTTTTATCTGGTCATAGTGGTCCCTCTGGGCTTTCTAATCTGTAATCTAATTTTCAATCATGGAATGGGACTGCTATGTACTCTCCTTGGTTCCATCTCTGAAAGTGTCATGCAGTGCAGGATGTGGTAAATAAAAGCACATAGCACTTATTTTTAAAGCTGGCTGCGAGGAGATAGTCAGGAAAGACTATTTGTGGGTGGTTTAAATGAATGTACTATATTTAATTGACGGCATTCATCAGATGACACAGCAAGAGGCACATAACAAGGATCAAACAATTGAGATTTACTGAGAAAGTGCAGTAATTCTCCTCATGTGGAATGAGTGAGGATGGCCTGCTCCTCAATCAGCCACTAGACTTTCCTCTCCCATGAAAGCCTGAGAGTGAAATACATATCCAATTGTGTTGGGTTTAGTGATATCCTATCTAGGAACATACCAGGTCTCTCTGTCCTGCTGGCAAATTCTGGTGCGTAAAATGGGGACAGAGCTGAAAAATAAACATGTCTGAGCATGACGACTCCGTTCAGCATTTAACCAGCTCTAGCTGGCTTCCAATTACTTTAATTCTTTGTGGATTTGCCAGAGCAGAGGTGGCCAAGCAGCTTTTCTACCTGCCTGACACAGCTGTGCCACTCAGATATCAACACACTTCACACTTGGCAGAGCGGAGGCCAGGTCAGCCAAAAGCTTGAGTAGATTTTTATAATAAATAAATGCATTTTTTCAGGAGTGCCTTAGTTGTTCTCCAATTCCCCACATCATCAACAGACAAAAGATGCTTTTATCTTGTGTATTTCTTAGAAATTAGTCTGTAATTAGAATGAAGTTTAACTGATACTAAGTTCGCTCAGTGGAAAACTGCAGGAACAGCGAAATGATCAAATTCATTTGGAAAACCAGACAAAAACTAAACATTTTCTCATGTTTATCCAATGAGGCTCCAGAAAAGAAGTATTAAAGAACATTTAATAGTACATTTCACAGCCTAGATAAAAACTGTATGAAAAAAAATCTAACTCCAAACCTTGGGTAATTTATCTTTTCAGTATAAATGAAATACTCAGTACTGCTCTGAAATCAGCAGCCTCCTACTTTTTATATGATAAACAGATCTCGGTTTATTAAATATCAAGTGGCCAATTTTCATTCCGCCAGAGCTGTATGTATCATTACTTTAGGTTTTTCTGGAAGGCAGCACGACAGTCTTCTGTACAGACAGTCATTCTTCTAATCCGTTGATGTCTGTACTTCATGAGCTTACGAGTGGGAGCTCCTTTAAAATTAACATGAAAGAACTATACACACATAAAGAGCATATTCACAGCCAGACAAACAAGAAATAGCTCAATGAGGTCAGATTGTCATATTACAGCAAAGACTTGTCTAGCATGTGTGCATGTTATTTAAAAGTTCAAAAAGTCACATACATTTTTAGCAAACCAAAAACACACATTATGAGTTCATTACTGTTGAGTCTTCAGAGCAATAGCTTAGCAGACAGGAATAATAACCCAAGTTAAATTTTATGATTTCCCATGTCTTTCTGCACGACAGATTTTAAGCCCCATGCAGCTCTGTAACCAGAAAATTCCCACCCTTTACTCACTCAACCCAGAACTCCCATAAACTACAAACTTCCTCCAGCTTTCAGTAGAGAAACTAAAAGCAAAAATTATGCAAATCAGTGTCCAAAACACATATCTGTGTCTCAGAAGAGAAAAAAATAAAATACTCTACTGTAGTTTAAATTCTACATAATTATTTTCTCTCACTTCAGTTAACACGAGAGAAACAGAAACAGTCTGACTGCTTTGTGGTTAAGGAGCAATGCATTATAGCAAATTTCCACGGTCCCTGCAGTAGATTTAAGGCTCATGAGCTCCGTTCACGTTAAATTAGAAATTCCACAGTTCTGAAAAAAATTAATAACTCCTCAAAACAGAGAAGTGCAAACGTAGCTGTTCAACCACCCTAAAACCCTGTTTAAAATAAATCCAGTTCATTAAGTAAGGAAAGGAAGTACAAATGTCAGCATCGCCCCTACCACATTTCCTCCAGAGTGCTGTACGTGGAGTGCACGTCAACATGAAAACCACGCAGCGTCGTCGGCCCATGAAGAGAACTGCAGTTATTTGCACCTCTGAAAGCCAGGATGCGGCTCAGCTGGGTAGGGCCTGGCCCTGTGCACGATGCAGGGGTGGTCCCACTGCTCCCAGCTTCCTGGAGGCCTGACTGGAAAGGGAATTTTATTGTTGTCAAATTGTATGATTTGGGAAAGGCCCTGGAGGAGGATTCCACCACCAGGCTAGGCTAAAATGTTGAAAAACCTCCCAGGGGAAACTCAGCTGGTCACTGAGTCAGGGCTTGCTTTGTCCCTCCGTTCCACAGATCTCACATTTTGGGGCTATTTGAGAAAAGCCTCCACAGTAGTCTTGCTGGTGGCCTCACCACATGCTGCATCTCTTATACTGCCCCAAGAAGCTGACCCACTAAAGCCCTCCCTGTCGGTAGGTGGCTGAGTTTTTCAGTAGAGGAGGAAACCTAACAAAACCGTGGACCACCAAAACGCAGCATGTCACTTCATCCAGGCCTCCATGATGGATGCAAACGGGGAGAAGTGGAAGCTAATCTTGGTTTCCCTCCTGTGCACACCTTTGTGCCATCTCTGGGAGCACGCTCACAGCTCTAGGACTTGGGCACATATCCAGCACAGCAGAATCTTCTCTGGATGACCAGAGTCACTGAGGTGGAAAAGGCCAAAAAAAATTTCTCGGTACCACAACAGGGGGAACACGCTCCTAATTGAACTAAGTACCTCTAACAAACAAGGTTAAAAAGACAGCTCACTAATTTTAAACTGATATAGTTACCAGCATCCAAATGAAAGATAGTTAATCCTCAAAGAAAATAAAATAATTAAAACAATAAAATTAATAACTAAATAAAAATAAAATAAACAGTAAATTAAAATTAATTAATAAATAATTAAAAACAAATTTAAAAAACCCAAACATTCAGATAAATATCCCGTAATGCCTCTATAAAATACAGTTACAGCAGAGGAACCTCATTAAACTCAGTGTTGCATCCTTCTTTTCATCAGCCAAAATTACAGGGATTACCATTTCCAAGGGACTTCATACCTGAATCTAAACGTGCCTTCACTGCTTGCCTAATTAACTTTTAGCTGGTGACACCCTTGGAGCAGGACAGGGCCAGCCATAAAACCAGTGTGTCTACTTATTCTGGCACGTCCCTGCCACCACCAGCCTCCTGCACAGATTTTTGGGGATGCCTCAGTCCCCTCCAACAGCCGTTTTGGGCTGATGGACCTGCACAGGTCTGTGGGAACAAGCCCCAGCCTCCAGCAGCTCCAGGAGGTTTGCCAGACAGAGGAGCTGTCTGTGAAGTCACGGCTGCCAGCATCACTGTCGCCTGGAGGCTACGACTTCACCACTCACTTAAAACATGGTGGATGTGTGCAGTTTTCTGGTTAATTGGTTTAAACAGTCCTGGCAATCTCGAATTTTCACACTATATAGAATGCCTGCCAGAGTTTTAAATCAGCAACTCTCCAAACTAAAGCAGGATACCTTCTCCAAGTTGTTATGAAATACAAGATATGTAGAAGTACTTCAAGTGCTGTGAATTACATTTTTAAAAATATTTTAAAGTTTTTATAAAAGCTTGAACTGGATTTAAATTTAAGAAAAGAGTCAATCTGCCCTGATTTGTAAATTGTGCATTCACATGGAAGATAACAAGGGGGGGTGGGGGGAATCTCAAATATTTCATGCATTTCTATGAATCAGTAGCACAAATATGGACACTTACAGAATTCCTTTTACTTTAAAGGGAGTAACTTAAGATACAGTTTTCAAACTGAATGTGAACACAACTACAAAAGCACAAAACCTGACAACTAGGAAGGTGATTCAGGTGTGAAACACTACAGACTTCCCATATCATTTCTTTGCATGCAACCGACGGTACTGTCATCAACTGAAAAGTAAGTCTAAGGCCAGCACTCACTGATAATACTGCTACACCTCAGCTTTGGCACCATCAGACCGAGTGCACCAGCTGGCGATGTTTCCTCTGAAAGATCACACAGATCACAGACAATTTTCAAGTCGATATCAAGTTGTGTACACATGATGGAGGGAATAGTAAGGCAGGTCAAAGTTCTCATTACTTGCCCAAGCAGGCCCGTATTTAAAGGCTGTGTGAATAAATCTGATGCTGATCGAGGTACCGTGGTTAGCCGCTTCCAAAACAAAACCTCCATCCTGATGTGATCTGATCACTGTATTGTTTATCCAGTCATATTGGATCCACTCCAAAATTTCCAGCAGTCTGCTCAAAATTACACATTACGTGTAATTACATTACAAATTACGTGCAAGCTCATAAAAAGTTGTGTTGCGTACGGTGAAAATGCCTTAAAACTACAGCAGAGTCAGAATCGACTTGCTAAATTTCAGTCTGGAGATTTAGATGTTAAAGAGGCACCATGCTCAGGAAGACCAATTGAAGTTAATAACGACAAAATAATAGCCATTGATCAACTCCAGTTGGCGTTGAACAACACAAGAGATTGCTGATCATCTTAACATACCGAAATCAGGAGCTGAAAACCATGCAGAACAACTTGGATATGTTATGAAGCTCGACATTTGGGTACTACATAAGCTCAAAGAAATTCACTAATTGCATTGATATCTGCCATTCTCTCTTGAAACGCGAGGAAAATGATCCATTTTTTAAATGTATGATAACAGGCGATGAAAAATGGATCTCCTACAACAACGACAAACAAAAAAAGATGGTGGAGCAAACAGGATGAACCAGCACAAAGCACTTCCAAAGCAGATCTTCACCAAAGGAAGGTTGTGCTGTCAGTCTGGTGGGGTTTCAAAGGTACTGTGTGTTTTTCATTGCTTCCAAGGAACCAAACCATTAATTCGGCTGTGTACTGTCGTCGACTGGACAAACTGAATGATGCCATCGAACAGAAGCATCCAGAATTGGTGAATCACAAAGGTGTTGTGTTTCTCCATTATAATGCTAAAAAACATATAAGTTTGGTTGGTACAAAAATCCTAGAATCATAGAATGGTTTGGATTGGAAGGGACCTTAAAGATCATCCAGTCCAATCCCCTGCCATGAACAGGGACACCTCCACCAGACCAGGTTGCTCAAAGCCCTTGTACACTTCCAGGTAGGGAAGTGGTTGCAGCTTGGATGGGATGTGTTACCATATCCATCCTATTCATCAGACCCGGCACCATCAGGCCACCATTTGTTTTGTTCTTTACAAAATGCCTTGAATGGTAAAACCTTCACTGCTCAAGAGGACATCAAATTGTTCTTGAAATTGTTTTTTGCCAAAAAATATAGGAATTTATTTGAGCGTGGAATCATGAAGTTGCCTAAAAGATGGCAAAAGGTAATTGAACAAAATGGACACTGTACTGTTTAATACAATTTTTGTTTCTCAACTAAAAAATAGCCTTTCATTAACCCAGAAAAAAATCATAATTACTTTTTTGGGCAACCCAATAGTATCAGTTCCTACAACAAAACATGAAAAAAAATTACTTCTAGCATGCTCCATGTTTTGGGATTGGCAGAACCCAGTTTATCAAAGGATTTCCCCTTGCTATTCCCCATTGATTAGGAAAAATAACACCATGAAAATTAAAATAGAAAACTTTGCAGAAGAGTTTTAGGTTTATTGGGCAGAGTCCTGACTTGCTTTAATTTGGCTGCCACGAACCTGAACTTCTCCTTGTAAACTGCTAGTTTATATCCTGAAAATATGTCCCACTGCCAACCTCAAATCCCTCCAGAGTCCCAACACTTCTGTTCTCCTTGGAATCCATGCAAAGAGGAGACTGAAACAAATGAGACATACTGGTTCGTAGGAAAGGAAAAAGGAGAAAGGATGCGATGTACCATGATTAGGGAGGAATCACTTCAGGGATAGTCTTCTTATGAGAAACAGATTCCAGATGCTTCAATTCAAAATTATAAAACTGTGACAACATGCAGTTCTCAAACATCACACACACCCCTAGCCAGCCTTGGGAAATTCACTGAACACCTGTGAACCTTACATTTTTAAGAATACCATATACAAAGTGTTATGTCTGTGTGTGTGTGTGTATTCACCCACAATGTCTGTATATACACACCCACACAGACACACACATTCCATATGTATACTCCTTTAAAACCGTGCAATCCTAAAGCATCCCTGAAGCTTGCGCAAATCAGCCAGGCTTAACTGTTCTCCCTGAGCCTTTGCATGTACAGGCATCAGGACTTCGCTGCTGTCAGAGAAATGGTTCGCAGAAGGGTCTGGAGCCCTTTGTGCAAAAGCAGGCTAGTCAGGGAAACTGAGGTTCCCCAAAATGGCCAGGACGCTCCACTTCGCAGGCATCATTCCCAATGCTCCATTACTGTGGTTTCCAACAGCCTAAACAGCAAACCTCGGTGGGCAGCTTTCCATCTCAATTGCAGAACAGCACAACTCTTCCCATGGCTCAAGGAATGTCTGAAGAGGTTGAGAAACCAGAGGCGTCTGCTCCTGTGCTCACAAATAGAGAGTGCTGGAGCATTCCTCTGCTCCTGTGCTGCACGTGAAATGTCACATCAGCCACACGATCCAGGCATTAAACCCCAGCTGCTGTCTGGACACAAGGACATGCAAATGATCCATAAAACAACAATCAACTAGAAAAGAAAATGAACCAGATTTTTTTTTTCCTCTAGCCAGAACGTGTAATCCTCTATTAAGCCTGTGCATATGAAGAACCTGGAACACTCCCTTCATCATTCTTAAAGCACTTAAAGGAAGACACAAGTCATCTGGAGATCTTCAAATCTCGCCCAAGATTTCTAATCCTAATACAATTGATGAATCAGGATTTGTAGCCTCGCTAAGTGAAACTGCTGACATCAAAATCACTGCCAACAGTGAGCTGGCATAATAATTATGCCCACTTACTGTCAGCTAGCCAACTGCCTCCCAAAAATAGAGCCAGAGATGCGAGGTCTAATTAGAAGTGCCTGAATTACCAGGGTTCCTATATTTATATTAAAAGAAGTAAGATGAGAACTCAGCAGAAGGTTTCCATTCCACTACAAGCATTCTAGTAAAATATTCTCTCTGCAGCATTCAGAGTATTAAAGCTCCAGTTTAATGGCTGGCCCCATGAAAAGCCTCCTACCTGGCAGTTTTGTCCTTTGTTCAGAGCAGAAGTTACAACTACTTCTCTAGTTTCTGAGATGTTTTACGTGCCCTGCAGTGAAAGCACTCCCCACAAAGGATCACAACCATCAGACATTTCTAAAGAGAAGATACACGCTATAAAGCTCATTGAGAGTTTTTTCCAAGCACAATCCAGTTTAAGCTTCAGCTGCTAATGAACAATTAGTGTGCATTTGTAAAAATATTTGAAATTTAGGTCAGATTACACATAACCATTTATTATGAACACTTGTTTACTACATCTGTGCAGTATTGGTTTACTTCCTCCTTTATTAAAAAGCATCCTGAGAAAGTGCAGAATCGTACATGAAATCACGCATGTGGAGAACATCTTCAAATCTTGCCTAAGATTTCTAATCCTAATACAATTGATGACTCACGATTTGTAGGCTCAGTAAGTGAAACTGATGCATCTTGGAGGTCAACACAACTTTGTGCTCTAGATGAGACATTGCTATCTAAGCAGGACAAAGGCCTTCTAACTCAGAGCTCTGGTCTCTCTCTCTGTGGTCTCTATGTTCTACACCCATGCTCCCACACTGCATGCTCCATATCCCATATTCCCATTATGCTCATTTCCCTGAACTTCTCCGCCTCCCTGCCAGTTCTTCCATCATACTCCCCTGAAGCAGAAGTAGGACACGCAGTGAAAAGACTTTCAGATGTCACTCAGAAACAAGACATAGCCCTGGCAGTGAGAGAGGCACAAAAGCCTGGCAAGCGTCTGAGATGCAAAGTCTGGCTTCATACAGAAGAATCAAAGCTTCACTCTTTCACATGGGCATGGCTTATTTCTCTGCCACCCAGACACACCAGAAACTACAGAGTAGCAACCCAGAGATACTGTCCTTTTGTGCAACAGGATCCAAGCCACTTTTCTGGAGTTGTGCTGTGATGTACCACATCACAAGTGAGACAGCAGCCAGCTTGGGTGGCAGTTCAGATGTAGGGAGCCCAGTTCCAGCACGACATCGTGCTGCATTGCTGACGTTCTCCAAGAGCCTTTGGCTACACCATTCAACCTACCTGCATTTTTCTTTCCTAAATTCAGGTAATGCTGATGTCCATACACAAATCCATCACCAACTCATGCAAAGCTCAGATTCTGTTTCACTTATTGATGGAAACAGAACATCCTTGTACAACAGCAACTGAAAGTCTAAGAAAGCAGTCTGGAGGCTATGCAGTTCATTTTCCCAACAAACTATGAAAATTATGAAGCTGAGTGCAATAAAAGCAGCCAGTCAGCACAGCAGCATTCGAGAGCACTGCTCCTTTCACAAATGCAGCTCCTATTTAAGCAGAAACATCTGGTAAACCATCCAGGACTCATCCTGCAGACACCTGTAAGCACAGCTTCATTTTACACGCAGACAGCAGACACAAGAGAAGAGCAAAACCTTGCATTTCCTAAAGGTACTGGTTACAACAGCCACGATGCAAAGTTTTTCAGACACTCCATTTAATTTCATGCTTCCTTAGAGATCACTCCATAAAATATGAAGAAGGGAAAACAAAACAAAACAAAAACCACAAACAAAACTCATAAAGTGCTAAAACTAAGTCAAGCCACTGAAAGCGGTATTTACACCACCCTGAAATGAACATTTTTATATATCAAAAATGAAGCATTTTTGGTACCAACTGTTCCCACTAAAAGGGAACACTCATTGCAATTTCCCCAGATGGAAAAAATGCAAGGAAAGACATTTTTAGATCGGACAAAAATACAAAGAACTGATATAACCAACAAGGAAGTGTGACTTTTGTGTAACACTATTAATCTATCTTGACTGAACAATGTATTTTTTTTTTTATTTTACTCTTCCGTCTCCCCTTTTTGTTTGCTGTTGAGGACAGATAAGTGCTACTGGCAGTACCTTGGCATAGGCACTTCACTAAAGAGTAGGTATTTTAATAGCAAAAAATCTTAGTCCCTCAGATTTTGCAGAATTTCACTTCAGGCCTATTTGACTAAAATATTTGGATTCCAGGTTCACGTTGGAAAAGCAACAATTTACAGAACAACAAACATTTCCTCTGCAGAAAGTGCCAACCCACTCGAATGAGCTATTTTAAAATTCTGATTAAATCCCATAAGCTTCTGCCTATCACATACTATGAGGGCAAATAATAACTGAGGGGAGACCTCATTCATGCTTATAAATATTTAAAGGGTGAGTGTCACGAGGATGGAGCCAGGCTCTTCTCGGTGACAAACAATGATAGGACAAGGGGTAACGGACACAAACTGGAACACAGGAGGTTCCACTTCAATTGGAGAAGAAACTTCTTCTCAGTGAGGGTGACAGAGCCCTGGACCAGGCTGCCCAGAGAGGTTGTGGAGTCTCCTTCTCTGCAGACATTCCAAACCCGCCTGGACGCCTTCCTGTGTAACCTCATCTGGGTGTTCCTGCTCCGGCAGGGGGATTGGACTGGATGAGCTTTGGAGGTCCCTTCCAACCCCTGACGTTCTGGGATTCTGTGATTCTGTGAGACAAAGAATACCGCCTCTGGAGGTCACCGGCTACGTACAATCAGAGGTATGGCTGGTGGAGTGAGGCACATGAGGAGTCGTAGCTCAGAGACAAAAGCACCATGGTCAAGTTGAAAGACCGGAGTTGGAGACTGCTTACTAACTGGAAACAGAAAGCAGATTTGCTACAAGCTAGCATTTAAAAGCAGCACCTTCAGCACAGAGACAGAAACATGAAAAGTCATTTTAACACTGAGTCACAAAGTAGTAGCAACAAGTAGCAAAATTTGACTAAGCTTTCTAGCCATCAACCAAGAAGGTTGTGCGTGGGGAGAAAAAAAAGGCCTGCGACTGAAAGTGCCACAAGGCCAGGCTGAATGAAGAACAGCGTAATCTCTCTGTATCTTGATGGAAACCTAAGTGCAGAAGATGCAGCTTCTCATTACTCTGCTTTGCAAGAGACAACTCGGAGTACATGGGAACGCCATCTCTTGGTGCCAAGGCGATGGCAGCAGAGATGAAGATCAGCAGAACAAGCGTCATGCCGTGGTGGCAAGACCTGTCAAGCGCCACACTCTGTGCTTCCAATATTGCCAGGAGCAGACAGAAGAGCAGGTGAAAATCCCAGACTGCTTTGCAAACATCAAGTCACAGTTGCTCAGCACTGACTGTGTCAAAATAACCCTGGAAAGGAGAGTTTAACCACAACCACCCAGTGGTAGACTGCTCTTGGAGGAAGTGTAGGTGGCTCAGTCTTGCAGGGCTCCACTTCAGACCTAACCAGAGTGGTGCCCAAGAAAGCGAGACTGACTTCTGGACAAGCCCCCAGGGTAGTTTAATGAGCCTAAGATGTCTCAGTCAAGCACAGCACTCCACAAAGGCAAGAAGACAGATGTCCTGCTGGAGATGTTTCAGTCAGTCTTCCTGGGGGTAAGGCTGCATTGGAAATTTTGGAGGAATTGAGGACGGAGGCTGAGGTGATGAAGTGGATGGGGAGTTCTTCCCTCACCGGTGTGAAAAACCAATAAGCCAGTGAGTAGCATCTGGCACATTAGAAGTTTTCATATTAAAAAAAAAATAGAAGGGACTTGCTTATTCTAGTAAATATTCAGAATTATGGTGTGCATGTTTTGGGTTTTTTTAAGGCATTTTTCAAAATCAGTTCACAGGTATGTCTTTTTTTGTACCAGTTTTGTCAGGGTTACTAAATAAGCTCTTTTTTATTTACTCTGAAGTGTCTTTATAGGGAAGATTTAAAACCATTCCAAGAAATAAAAGTGTTAAATCTTCTTAGCCATGAAGGTATCTTAAATAACTGTGTCGCTGTGCCTTTGATCACGTAAGGTTACAAGACCAGCACGTGCTGTTGAGAGAAGTCATGCTCTCTGTCAGCTCAGTAGAGACAGCATAGAGAAAACAGACATACTTTCAGGCTCACTAACCTTGCCTGCCTTTATCAAGGCTGAAATAGAAGCTGCAATTGGCAAACTAAATACTAATTGAGAGCAATTGCTCTGACTGTAACTTGATTATGTTAATCAAGTAATAGTATGGAAAAAAAATACGATAGCTGATAGTAATTATCTTTCTCTTCTGCAAGATGAATGCATGCATCATCTTCCTCTTTGCTAACATCCTTTTCCTGCACAGGCATCCACTACCTTTTCTTTCAAACTGCTTGACTAAAACACAGCCATGCCTCCATAGGCAGGATGTTACGCAGGCAACACTCAGGTTTGGTTTCAATTTTGCTCATGTTCTGCCTGTAACAAATGCAATCAAGGTCTTCAAGGCAGCCTGGGGATTTCAGACATACTTTCCATAGCAAGAGGTATAAGAATCCTGTAAACGGCACCATGAGCCTCAGTCACACCTGAATCTGAACAGGAGGACATAGCCTCTGGACTACAACTTAACCACTTGTTTCCTCGGAAAAGTCAACATATTTTTTTTTGTCCCCACCTTTAGCTGGATTTATTTGTCCCCCTACTATTCTCAGAAGCTCTACAAAACTAATTTCCTTCATTTTTTGGCTTTCTTGGATAGATCCTTCAATACTTGATCTGGTTGAACAATGCAACTAAGCCAAAATCTCGTCACAGTGAAAGAGTCAATGGAAGTTCTGTTATCAACTTCGAGCAAGATGAGCTGAACAAACTGCCAGATCCAATATCCTCTTTCTTTGCTGGTAATTAATTTGTGACAGTACTATTTAAAAAGGAAATATAGTTTTTATATATTTTTTCCAGGATTCTCTTACCCCTGTTTTATCATCGTTCTGAGAAGGCACGCATTACTGCATATTCACGTAAATATCCAGTGCGTACTGGTAAATCCTCCTGTTTCTTCCTCAGATATTCAAATCTATTTTAATAACCAGCATTTCTGCTGCTGACTGCTTCTCACTTCTTCCTTCTGTTCCTGAGTTCAGGGATTTTACATTTTATTTCCTCTTTTTCTTTCTGTTGGGACTTTTTTGTGTGTGTGTTCAGGATAGTTCCTGAATTTTTTGTTTTTTTTCATTTACCAAAGTTCTTCCAAGAGCATTCTCTAAATCTAGGAATACATAGTTAGTCAGTGTTGTCTCCTACCAACTTGATCTCAAACATTCCCTGTACAATTAAGGCAACTCAACTTAAAAAGTAATTTTTGATTGAAACACATACATATGCCTAAATTGCAGCTAAACATGTACCAAAGCTTGTAGTGCAGTTTTTCAGTGAAGGACATGCTATAAAGTGTGAAGCAGTGATATAAAGATAAGGAAGAGGCTCAAAATACCTTCCCATAGGAACACAGATCTCAGTTCTTCACTGCAGTCCAAAATACCCCTGGCCTTTCGATTCAAAGAGCTTTAAACAGCTCATCAGTATTGTGGAAAGCTAGCAATAATTCTTATGAAAACCCATTAACAAAGTTAATGGGGGGAAAAAACTCTTTCAAAAGAAAAAATTCTGTACGACTTTCCTAGAGCTAAATATACAATATTAGAAAGCTGCAAGCAGTGACACTAAAAAAAGGTGAAGTGCCAGAAGTTTTGAAAAGAAATTCATAAAGCCTTCACGACCCCATTAAAATCTCCCCTGGGAACGATTTGCAAACTACTCCACCCAGACACTGGATTAAGCATCCAAGTGTAAATAAGACCCTAGGTTAAGTTTTTACCGTGGGTTTCCTTCCACTTTCTCCTCTCTTTTCACACAATTCGGCAGGCACACTTTTTCCCCACCACCAGCAGCCCCATTAATGTGCAAAGAAGGGTTCAAATGATCACAGCATCACACAATTTCACATGAGCCTGTGATCCTGTTGCTAGCATCACTCACCGCTATGCTCTTTAAAACCAAAGTTTGGACTCTGCAGCTTTTAACAGGTGGCAGGTCCTCCTATCCCATTGCTACTTGGTGCAAAAGCGAGATGACACCCACAGGGCCCTTCCTTTCCCCCTTTCATTTCTGTCCCTGTTCACAATATCACATTACACACTTTTCTAAACCACTGTAATTTTCACTGGCTTTAATGCTAGGCAATATCACAATTAATTCTTAGCAGTATTGCAAAATACTTGAACGGTGTTTGCTCATGATGGCTCCAGGCATATTACAACATCTATATGATACAGACCTTTTAATGGATCATATCCCGTTGTTAACCTAACACCCGAACAAAACTTCAAACCTGCATCCCTCAAATATGTTTCAACGAGTTGTCAGCGGCATTTCAAAGCCGTCAGACAGCGAACTAGGCACCTCAAAAATAACGATTTATTATTACTCATCATCTTGGCAGATGAACTGCTTTGGACTCATGAATGTTGGTCATTTGTCTTCCACTTCCCTCTTTCCTAAAGCAGCTTTCTGTCAAGTAGACCAAACCCGCAGATTGGTGACAGTCAACAGCATTGCTGCAACCAAAAGGGAGAACTACAGTAACAGAGCTCAGAGAAAATATGTGCAGGAATACGCATGCTCTATCATATTGCAACTCTAGCATTAAAAAAAACCCAAAAACCCCAAAACCACACCATGCAAAAAAACAGAGAAGCAAATACGGGGCAGAATTTCAAAGTCAAAACTGCAACTAGAAACAGAGCACACCAACTTTTCTGTAGTTATCCATTTCTCTGGAGTGTGACTCAGCAAAACAAAGGCTTTTGTCTTCATTTAGAAATAGAGTCCATATTGCACAGGAAGTGGTAAAAATCCGCTGTGTGGAATGTGACCTTAGTTCCATTTATTTTCATGGAGACATACCACAGAAAGTCCCCAGCTTTATAGAGACAGTAAATCACGACCTTCTTCTACATGGGCTGATGAGACCAGGATAGGACTCCGGTTCTCCTGTAAGCATGGAGAAGGAGCCAATAGAAAAATAAGAGTTTGTAGAAAAAAAACGAGCAAGATGGTCATAGTTGAGAGCATTCTATTTTCCACTTGTATTTTCAGATTCATTAAATGCCTGTATTTATACAGTAAAATAGCACACTCTGAGAAGGACAGGGGTACATGATAAAGCTTGTACTACCACTGCAATCCAACACTGTGTAACAGTCACCATAAAGAAATGCCAGCAGCTTTGAGAATCCATCCGTATCTGAAAAAACTATCCGTATCTGAAACACCTGTACTTCCCTTTTCATATCCTATCTGTCACAGATGTAAATGTTAAAGGTTGAAAGGGGAACATGAACATCAAACAGTTTTTAAACCATCAATTTGTAAAATTATCTGTTTCAACAGTACCAAGAGATGCTATTAATCACTTGGATGTGATCAGACCAAGAGGCTGTAGTTTACTGGTATTTTTTAAGTTAAAACATCACGTAGTAGAAAAAACAAACACACAACACGTTTGTTTAAGGACAGATTTTTCTGTTCCTGCACACAACCCAGTATTTGTGTTTGGACTACTTTCTATCACCGTCCCTTCCTCTCCAAGCATTCCCATACTGTCTATCAACAGTGATTTTTGTGATAGAAATACTGTATTATTCTACACACAGAAATTACCTGCTGTGAGGCACACAAGCATACTTTCAGTTAAGAAGTGTATGTTTTTTCTAACACATAAAAGTTATTTTTCTTTATCTTAGCAAAATGTTTCTCCTCAGTTTGATAAAGTAACGCTCCACTTACTTGCATGTGCTTTTTTGTTGCTGTTTTTTCTTAAAAACGCAAGTGCACACATCAGAAGTTTTTGCTTGCTTGCAGAGTGAAAGAGTGGGCATGCAGTACACAAGCAAGCCCTGTCTACAAATGTCACAGTTGTGAACCACATTATAAATAAACCCATATGCTCTTAGAAGAAATCTTCATCTCTCCCCTTCTGCTGCATGCTGGGGAAGGCAGCACTGGGGTGCAGGAGTGGGAGCCTGCAAACACACATTAAATACACACATTAAGGTTTGCTGAGAAACTAATAACAGAATAGTATGTCTAGTTGCTCTGCAGGGTGAATGCATATGATGCTTCATTTTATCAAGAGTTATACGATTTGGTTTCCTCTCTTGTTTTATCATTTGAAACAGTTGTGGATTGGTGTTAACTGATACCTGTGACAGACATCTGATGTTATAGTGTCTGTCTAATGCTCCGATGATTTTCAGAGCACATATCTCATGATGATGGGAAGAAAAAAAAAAAGCATCAATCCATTGTGCTAATAGAAATAACTGAATTAATAACAGATTTAACCTAGAGTTGGTTAGAAAGTTCTGTAGTTTGTCCTTCCAGTTAAAAACTTTAATGATGCACTGAGAAACACCCCTCAGAAAAGCGATGAAACCAAACCAACCATTTTGCTAATGCGTTGTAACATTTTGTGAAATATGCCTCTGACATGCGATGGCAAGTTTCTTTCACTGAAACCATGTTCTTCTTTTTCCTTCCTTATTTTCTTTTACAATACGTGCTTTGGTGACAAAGGAAGGCTAACACAGAACATGGTGAACAAAGATAAACTACCTCATTTCTCTCTTGTACCATGACTTCTTTTAGTAATCTAACACATACCAAAGGGCAAGTGCCATAACTCCTCTCAGTGTAATACAAATCCATTTAATCTCCAGTTCTGAGTTATGCAATGATCTTTCCTGTGAGCAGTTTCCTTTCGGTATTAGGTAATGCGTAGACTTATAAAGCTGACTAGATGTTACCATCATGGTATTTTTCTCCTACTCTTCTGTATTTCACCTGCTATTGGGGTTGTTCTTAATAATAGAGGCAACAACGAAAGCAACATTTTCTCAATGCTGCAGTTCTATAATGAAGGAAAAATTAATATTGGGAAAGCAAACCAGCCAGCCTAAAAAGTCAGGTTATACAAATGTGCAAGAAGAATAGCAGAGAACACCTCAGGGAGCCTGATTACAGTCATAGTATTACGTGGAGGAAAGTGTTTCTGCAGTTTAATACAAATATATTCAGCAAACTCTGTATGTTTTACTAAATGTTATGCTACATTCCCATGTTCTTCACCATCTATAACTGAGCTTGCTTGCAGAGCTAGAGAGCAGAAAAGCACCAGAGAGGCTTTCTTGTCTCAAAATCAAGTCCTGATTGAACCTTTCCACCTTCCCCTCAGTGTTTATCCGTGTGGTAAGCACTAACCTCCATTTGCACAGGTTGAGACACTGATAAAGAAGTTAAGCTTTCCTCAAAGCTGCAAACGGCACTGGCATACAAACCACATTCACACTACGGAGTTCGCAGGTCCGTGTCCTGACAACACTTATTGTTACACTACTTTTCCATTAACAGGGTTTTTTTGCTTGTTTCTTAAGCAACTTCCCTGTCTGGTATTCAGATATAACTAAAATACAATCACTAACAGAAATGAGCATAAAAAGGCTAACAAATAAATTAAAGCTGTGTACATCTGTAATGCCTCATCCACAATCAGTACATTGGTTCATGTGGCTTCAACTCTATCACGTATCTGGATGTCTTATCTATTCTGTTTCTTTTGTTTTCTCACAAATTCCTTCATTTTGCATCCCATGTCTCATCCGAGACTTTCCAAAGGATTTAGACATGCAAACAAGTATGCATAGCACATGTTCTGAAAGCACAGATAAAACAAGAAACCTGTACCTGATTGCAAATGGCCTCTCTCTGCTATAATTTATCCAACTTTCGTAGAGCGTGCATATCATACACACGATTTTAGATGTATGATCAAGTACACAACTTTAAAACCTGGTTCTCCAGTCACTTTCTCTACATGTAAGAAGGTAAGAGACTGGTATAGAATATTAATGCTTAAAACATAACACAGTGAAAACAAATTGGTTCCTTGAGAGTTATTGACAGATCAGCTGCAAGCCACCAGAGGATGACAAAATAAATACCAGACGGAATTAAAAGGAAAAAAAGAAAAAGGAAAAATAATTCCTTGCCATACGTCATACCAAATGCTGTATTCAAAAGCCCCCTGTATTCAAACTCTCCCCTCCTCCTGCCACAACAAACTGTTTCTTGGAAAACTGCTTATGCCTTTTCCATCGATGATGGCCATTGACTCTAATAGCTAAATATGACAAACCAGCAACAACAGAAAAAATCAGGAATACTGATCTCATAAAATGCTGCTCAGAGACTTATGTGCCTTGCAAGTATCATTAAAAGAGAAAATGCAGGTATTCACTGAAAATTTCAATTCAGTCAGTATTTCATTCTCCCAACGATCCTTTGCAGATAAATTAAAAAATTTCAAAACCTAAATTTGAGGCAACTTCCTTGTTTCTGTAAGAATTACATGGCATTTTCTTCAGAGCAGAAACTGAAGCTCCTGCTTAGACAATTCTCTCTTATTGAAATGACTGACCATTTTAATTGCATTGGGGATAAATTCTAACATGAATTCTAAATTCTAAATTCGTTGATCCATTTGAAAATGAGTCATCATTTCAAAGTTGTTTCTTTTCCCTGCTTCTACGTTGTCTTTGAGCATAATATACAATTAAAAAAATGAGAATGTTGGTTTTGAGCTTACTTTTGCAACAAGCATGCCTTAATTCAGAATAGATGAAAGGGGTTTTGATCAATGGTCCAAAATACACTTCCTCCTGTGCCGATGAGAAAAGCATATGCAAACAGCCAGCAAGGCTATTTCTTTCATACTTTACAAAGTCGCACACCGCTTTGGTTCTGCAGTCACTTAACAGTCTGCAAGACACTTAAACCACTTGCTGTCTGCACATAGTTCATTTAACAGAATTTACTTTCCTAAATTTCCATTGGCGGCTATCCTGTTCTCCCTAACGCATGAATCAGATGAGAAGAGATCAATAAATCCTCCTCTACACACAGGTATACACTTATCCTCTCATGCTTGTCTTTTCAGAGGGGCACCAATCAGCCACATTTCAACCCAGCTGTATTTTTAAAGCATTACTTTTGGGAATAGACTCGGAGGCTACTGGTGAAAAAGGACTGACTCTGGAAAGCCTTATTTGTATGTCTCTTGTTCTTTGGAATAAATCAAGTGAAAGGATAGCTCTAATCCCTTTAAATAAGGCAATACATTCTTTACATTTTTAATAATTTGTAGCAATTGAGTCCATTGCTAGAACATGGGGTGCTTCACCAACTCAGTCAATAAAGTCGATTGATCACACGACCATTTCTTACCCAGTCTATCCCATTTACTAAATTAAATAAGCTTTGGCACTGTGAGACTGCCTGCTTACCCTGCTGGACAGCAGGGGAATGGGAAAACAACCACACATGTGGTGCTCCCTGAGATGTAACCAAGATTCAAACTCACACTGATGACCTTAACAGCAAATGCTAATCACTGGGATCCAAACCCTTACAGTCACCCACCTGACAACTGCTAAAAAGCTACTAACTAGTGTTTTAAAGTACTAACTAGTGTTTTAAAGTACTAACTAGTGTTTTAAAGTACTAACTAGTGTTTTAAAGTACTAACTAGTGTTTTAAAGTACTAACTAGTGTTTTAAATCTTCTTTCCATCAAGTTCTACATTTGTGAGGACTTCTCATCTGGAAAAAGAGAGATAACTTAATGATTTCAGAGATTAAAATTTCAGTACTCAAAGTAAGGCGCAAAAGCAAAGCCTAAAACACCTTTGGGGCAAACAGGAGATGTTTGAAGTTTACTACATCCAACTGCTATACTTTTATTAGATAATCCAGTCATTATAAATTATATGAATTTAAAAACTAAATTTTTTAAAAGTGAAAAAGTGAAGCAGCACTTAAACTTGTTCTGCAAACCACTGCAAAAAAGTTCTCAACTCCACAAAACATCATGAGATGAAGAACTGATGGCAGATACTAAAAACAGCTGCTAAATAAACAGAAATTCAGATAAATGTACTCAAGACCCAAAGATCTCACACGTGACTTATTATAAAGCTCAGACAATATTTATGGTTTTTAAACAAACCATTAAGGTACACCACAAAGGCAAGACCTTACCTCCAGGCACACTGTTCAACACCACACGCTCATTCGCTGAGACTTCAACCTTCAGCAGCCAGGGGAGCACCCATGGTCACCACTGAGCTCTTGGGAAACTCGTGTGGGTCAGGACAGGAGAACAGGCCTTGGAACAGAGCTCATTCCACCATATCAACAATATGAACCAACTCTTAAAGACAGCTCATGTTACAAAATAGTGTAAATAACAGTAAAACTGGAGAAAGCAGCATTATCAGTAATGTCTGAATTACAGGGTTATAAAGCCAGATTCTGGGTTTTTGGGGTTGTTTTTTGTTTGTTTTTAAAGAATACAGTCACAGGAGACACACACAGTCCCTTGCGCATCTCTGGGAAGGTGGATTTAGCAGGAAATTCAAATCTTAAGGAAGAGCAAGGCAGACAACAGTAAATGCAGGCAAATCCAAAACACAACACAGCTA
>NW_010201136.1:0-4168 GCF_000695765.1 Mesitornis unicolor
TATAAATATAAATCTGCTAATGGGATATGTGTTTATGATAACATAGCAAGATTATTTTGCCACTAATGATTTTTTAAAAAGCAGAAACTGAAATCCCAAGTTATCTGCGTATTGCACTATTTAAAAGAAAGGCCATATCCTTAATGTTAATTTGAACAAAGGTATGAAAAGCCAAGTTAAACTAACACATACAACATATTGGAAACTGATGATTGGAAACAATAATGATGGTCCCTTGCTGGTAGTACAGTAGTAGCATGCTTCACTTGTCATTCAATACGCTATCTTAATATTCAGATATATAAAGTCATACGGAAATCAAAATTCCTACTGAGTTTTAGTATACAGAAGTAGGGGAAATTTCAATGAACTCATTTTGCTTTTTGTCCTTCATGAAAATCAAAAGCTACAGCAAACCTTCATAATTCTATTTACATCTTCAACAACCACCGTGTAACTAGCAAATGGTTTCCATGGTTTTGTTAACTTTCTATTTTTTTAATTATTTTTTTAAACAAATAAATAAAAGCAAACAATTGAATGTAGGTAATCGCTTTATTAACATCTATTTAATGCTACACATATGAGTTACTGGTTCCAAGGAAGGTTGGACTGTTCTAGTAGGCTTCCTCATAATACCATATGAACATGAAATTTTCACCCCTACAGTTAGTAGTTAGCACTGCAAGCACTCTGGCATCTGCTTGGAGGAATAGTAAGACTATAGAAGACAGGGATATTTTGCTACTAACTCCACTATCCTGTGCAGAATTTCACATCTTTGGGGGTTTTGTTATTCACTCGAGTTTGGATTCTGTGTTTTTAATACATACACCATTATTCAATCAGCACAGTGCCAGATAAGGTGGGTTGGAGAAAGGTGAGTCTCCTCAGTTAGGAGAGGAATACAGAGAGATAGCATATTAACAAAACCAATTAACAAAAACTTTTGAGCACAAGTCCTCTGAAAAGTCAACATGAATGCAGATTCCAACCCCAGATGAAATTTCTAAAGCAGTAACAGAACATTGACATCTCTTATGTCTCATATCTCAATGCTACACACAGAAGACTAAATTTGCTGTTAATGTTTTTCTATTTGCAACTGGTATTGAGCAACTTTCTACTTTTGATATGCTTCATATGAATAAAAACAAAGAAAAGATTGATTTCTTGGTCAAAAATTACATTTATATTCTGACATTCAACCTAGTCTCTTTCACTTGCTTATGCAAATTCTTGTTCATCACTGCTAGCATTTTCAAGAAAACAATATTATTGTGGTCTTTATACTATTAAAAAGGGATAAGATTGGGAAGCATGATCTGAAAACGCTTTTCTATATTTCAAGTTACATTTGTTTAAAAGCACAGAATGTATTTTCAAGCTACTTAGGATTTGCATACTTGCTTGGGGGGGTGGGGAAGCAGTGCTGAGGGAAGAAGAGGATGCACTTAAAATCCAGGCACTTAATTTTCAAATCAGGGAATAATATTCTTTTCCACTGGAGACGTAACCTTCTCTCTGGACAAGACTGACATCAATTATGTGAGAATTTGTAGAGCATTCAATGTAACAAATGATAGCTTTAATTACTTAAGCGTATAATTGCCTCAAAACTAACCCCAGTCATGACTGTGGTTTGAGGTTTTTGGTGTGTGGGGTTGTTTTTTTTAAGTCAGTACCAGACACTTATAAAACGAACATTCAAGTATAATCGTTTACTAAAATAAAACAAAACAAAACACCCACAACCAACTAGGGTCCATTGATAATTGTGCTGTGTGCTGTTTATTTAAAAAATTATTAAAAAGCTGAAAAGACATGGATTTAACAGGGATTTGGCACACTAATAGTATCATAACTTATCAAGTTTATGGCATTAACTAAACCGTCTACATACAGCAGTGCCCAGCTAAAAAAAAAAAAATCAAAACAATCATAAGGCTGCATGAAATTTAAACTGGAAAGAAGAATCTCTGTTTTGTGGATTTTAGCTGTGACAGAGAATTCTTGTTTTCTCTATCCTTATTAACTTAAGTCAGCATTGTTAAAGTTGATGCTTCTGCACGATGCTTCAGACACTATGAAATCCTAAATTATGACAGTGTAACCTAAAAAAAGATCTTGCAGTTGATTCACAAAATGTCTTAGCACTTGAATTGCAAGTAGAAGTACAGAAGACAGTGGAAGTAACAGTGGAAAACTTCATGCCAAAAGCTACACATTTCCTTTCAATTCCACATATCCACTACAAAGAATCTCTGATGTTGGGCTCCAGTGTGTGTGTTCCTCATGGCATAGATAAAACAGTTACCCTGCACCTAGGGGATCGCTTGAGTTATTAATACTCTGCCTGAAATGGCACATTACTCAGTAAAGATAAAAATTTTTTGCACAAGTTCTACATTTTAAAGATTTTAAGGACTTATGATGACTCAGGGAAAAAAAGAGAAAGGCAAATGTTAAGATAATATTTAAAAAAGACAAGAAGGTAGATCAAGTGAACCACAGGCTTGTCAGACAAGAAGGTAATCAGGGACAGTCAGCATGGATTTACTGAGGACAACTTGTGCCTAATCAATCTGATTGCCTTCTGTGATGAAATTACTTGCTTTGAGAGGACAGTGAATGATGTCTACCTCGACTGGAGGAACAGATTGACAAGAATGTTATGAAATGAAATAATGAAGAGTACAAGCAAACATTGTCCAGTTAGGACTGCGGATTGTCCAATTGTTCCAGCATGGGCAAAACATGTTCAACAGAAGGCCATGAGGATGCTTAGGTGGCTGGAGTGCATGATGTACAATGAGAGAATGGGGTTTGCTTGGCCTTGAGAAGAAAAGGCTAAAATGGCATCTAATTGCAGTCTTCCACTGCAAGAAGAAGGATTATAGAGAGAATGCACGGCCAGACTCTTCTCAGAGGCACACAGTGAACAGACAAAAGACAACTTCCACAGATGTCATGGGCTAGGGCTGGGCTGGCCACTGCCTGATGGTCACTCTCTATTAACCCCTCTCCCCTCCCCAGAAGGGTTTGAAGGCAGACAGACTAGCAGGGTTCTGCTTGGACATCGGCCATGGCAGAAGCAGCAATGAAGATGAAGAAAAAAAAGAGAGCTTGATCCTCATAATCCCTCATCTTTATGCTAAGTATGACATATGTGGGATGAAATACCTTGTTGGTCAGTTTTGGGTCATCTGTCCTGCTTGCTCCTCCCTCTGGGTGCAACACCTCACTTACAACACCCCAATACAGAACCCATGATGTGGCAGTGGCCTTGGTCTTCATAGGCACAAGTATAAGCAAAAGCTGTATTTACGCACCATACTTAATAGTAACTATAAACATCAAGCACTATCAGTTGTAGAAATGAACACTGTCTGGAAAAAACATGCTGCTAGATTCAGAAAGTACTGTCACTTAGAAGAGAACTGAAAAAGTAAAATCACTAAACAGAGAATTAGTTCTATTTAGCTGGAATGATGACAACAAGTTATAGCATAAGGCACCCAACTAGATATAAGGGAAAATATTTTCACAGTCAGAGTGATAAAGAGCTGGTTGTCCACTCTGCCACTGGAGATATTAAAAATCTGACGAGGATATGGCCTTGAGTAAACTACTCTAATTTCAAAGTTATGCTTTTTTCTAATTTCAAAGTCTGCTTTGATCAAGAGGTTGGACTAGACCACCATATAAAAATTTATGAAATGTTGCTATGCATAAATAATGTACTATGGGGACAAGGAACACACAAAAAAATAAATTAGAAAGGTAATTTGTCTTTTGAACCTAGGCTCCACCAAATTCTGGGAAAGACAGGATTACAGAGCTGGTCTTTGCACATCTAGCTGTAAGCTTAGACTATGGAAGGAAACATTGGCAGGGTGGAGATGATGTTGGAGGACCAATGGAGCTCAGTACAGTTTAGCCAACTAAACTCAGTCCCAACATACCTCCTATACTGAAGTGAGAGAGGGTCCTACACTAAAGCATCCTTCTGGCACCTTCCTCAGACAGCTTCTGGTGGAAGCCAGGCCTCTCTTCAGCTATAGTCTTTGGCATTGCATGAATAGCACAAATACATTTTGATCTGAAGTGAGAGCTTGACTCATGTAAAAATGTCAGATGATCTGTTAAGAATATTTCTCTATGGAAA